>NC_000072.6:80102039-80372039 GCF_000001635.26 Mus musculus | reverse complement strand
TTTCAGCTCTGACTAAAAACCATTCTGACAAGCAACTTACTGGAGAAAGGGATTTTCTCAAGTTACCATTTGAGTCTATCAGCAAGGGAAAGGCAAAGCAAGAGCATGAGCTAATTCCATAACATGCAAAGTCAAGCACAGAAAAGCAAAGACAGAAATCCTTGCTTGCCCGGTTGCTCATCTGCCTCTGCCCAGGACATGGTGCTGCCCACACTCTACTTGGATCTCCTAGATCAATGAACAATCAAGATTCATGCCTCCAGCCAACCTGATCGGGATAATCCCACAGTTGAGACTTTCTTCTGAGATGACCCTTGGCTGAGTCAACTGGACAGGTAAAGCTGATAAGGACAGCAGCTTATTTCTAACTCACTGTGTTCTCAGTGTCTCTGGTTCTATTCTGAAAAAAATTGAGCCTTGATCACAAATCTTACTCTCTTTATAACAGTTTTCTAATTATTAATTCATCAAACTTTATTAATTATTTATTGATGCATTAAATTAATTTCCCCTGTTGACCCTTAACAAAGAACCAGAGGGCTGTACAGCGAGGATGATGATGATGATGATGACAAAGCTTCGGGAGCTTTGTCGTGCAACAGGTAATAAAGTTTTACATATTTTAACTAACTTGCCCCAAAACAATTTCTACGAGTCACGTAATTTTACATTTTTCATATTACACATGAGGGAGTAAAAAATGCAAGGAGTGAACAGTTCTCCCAAAATCAAATGGTTAGTGGCTATGTGTATCAGGACTTGACCTCAGACTATCTGGCTCCACAGCCTTTGCCATGAGACACCGCCTGAAACATCTCTTTGATGGGAATGTCTCCTTCTGCTGACGTTTCTAAGTTTGGAGTATGCATTCTGTCTGCTTGAGACAAGATGATTTCATGCATCTATGAGTTTGGTTAAAATGGTTTTTTTTTTCCTTTTTAAATTAGGAATACTAATTTTATTTAAAAACAAATAAAATCACTATCATCTCTAAAACCATGCAACAACCCCAATGCAGAGATAGTGATTGACTTCAGTACTAAACTTTGACACCTACATTGGTAAAAAAAAAAAACAAAAAAAACAAAACAAAAAAAAAAAAAAACCTAAATCAAGAAACTCTACAGTTAAATCACTTCATAAAGCAAATGGAACTAATACATATCAACAGAATATATTATGCCAAAATTAAAGAATAATGTTAAAATCTAACAACAGGGTAACTATGTTTACCTTATACTCATATAATTTCTACTCCTAATAATCTCATTGAAATTAAAATCATATGCAATGTTTCAAATGTCTTATGAGTTCATTTTCTTTTATTTTTCTTGTATTGAAAATAGAATTTTTCATACAATGAATTCTGATTATGGTTTCCCATCCTTTAACTCCTTTGAGATCCCCCACCTCTTTTCCTACCTAAATGTTCTTTCTTTCTCTCTTTCTTTCTTTCTTTCTTTCTTTCTTTCTTTCTTTCTTTCTTTCTTTCTTTCTTTCTTAAAAAAGCACAGGAAATACAAATTGCACAAGAAGCTATAAAATATATGTAAAGAAGAGCAAATAGTGGTTTTGTTTGCTTGATTCTAAATAAAATTGGGTTTCTCTTTAAAAAAATTGTTTATGGCAAATGAGATGTTTCAATCCTGCTGCCAAACCTGAAGCCTGAGTTCAATTCCCTGCACATATATAGTGGATGGAAAGAACTGACTCTCATAGGTTGTCTGCTAACCTCAACATGGGCATGTTTTAATTGTAAACTACCTGATATAAGAATCTTTACAGATACATTTGAAAGAACTGATAATATTTCACTTGTGATGTTGCAAACTGTCACATTCCTGCGATAAGAAACAAGGAATGGTCTGAGTACAGTGCCAGATAACAAAGGTCTACTCACTACCATTAACTAATGGTAACCATGAAGGAACTTTAAGACTGTCCCAGAGATAGGTATTACTCCAAAGACATTTGCAGGAGACAGGCACAAGTAGACCAGGTAGTTTCCTGAAAAGTTAAAACCTCCTGCCAACATTTATACAATGTTTCAGTTTCTCTAAGAAATAGTTAGATATACAACCTTAATTTCTCATTAGGTTTTCTAAGTTCAGGTTCACAGTCTTCTGTTGGAAGAAATAACCGGCTTTCCCAGCTTTTGGGCCAATAAATCCAAATTTCTTTTCTGAAGCATTTTCTATCATTTCGAACCATTTAGAATTCAGGGTGTTGACTTTGAAACTTTAAAGATTCTGTTTATTTTAAATGATTTAAAGAAATGAAGAAAATAGCATTTTTCTTATATTCCTAATATATCAGTTTTATATTTTTGTTTTTATATTCTTATATAATATAGTCTTATATTATTCCCTTATCTATTCTTATGTGCATATTATTACAACTTAATCATGTAACTCTATGATCAAGTGTTGCACTTGTCTGTGACTTAACAAAAAAATTAAAAACAAAAGTTCGTGTATAGATGTATGTGTATGCATGCTTACAGAATACATAACTGGCACACACATACATTTATAGGTATACATTTCTTCTAAAAACACATCCTTATTTAATATCTGAAACAGAACAGGGCTTAAGTTTCTAGAATTTCATGAAAAACATGAATATTTACTTTGTAAAATATTTCTATCACATGCCCATGTTTTTACAGTACCTTATAGAGACATTTATTGGCAAGAATCATTTACAAGGAAAAAATACGATAAAATATACTTTCATTCTGTTACTTTGTTTTATTCCTGTCAAGTTACAGCTCAAGGTTACAAAGGTGAATACTTAGAGTCCTCAATGCAGTCTCAGAATGCAGAAGGAGGAAAGTTGAAATGCTTTCGCTCTGTCACCTATTGCTAGAAGGCTGTTATAATTTAATATTATGACTCTTGGTTTGTATATTGTTAAATGGGTAAAGTATACATACATATAACCTGATGTTATTTGTGAATGCCATCTAGAACATATGAATTTTGGCATTTAAGCCTTACTTCCCACAACTGTCTTTCCTCCACAACATGGAATCTAAATCAAGTGTATGCAAAGTGGAATGTTCTTCGTTTTCAGGAAGAGTGCAAATCACCATATCTGTGAAAACATTCACAGCCTTTGTCTTTTCTTGAAGCAATGACTTAAGGAAAACTGTCTTTCATGTTGTTGTGACTTAGAATCAATGACCTACTGAACAAGATGGGAAAAGAAGAAACATCTAAAATAGAACTAGAAAATAGGGATGATACAGACAAGTGAAAAACTCTTCACACACGAGTCTGTTGTGGTCTGTGATAACCTTGATTGTTAGACTAAATATGACCCAGAAATGAAGAGGAATTTACAAGTATAATTTAGGGTTGAAGAAATCATTTATTAAAATTATTTGTGATATCACTGTCCTAAAAACAGCTGTTGCTTGTCTTTGCTTTGGGCAGTGATTTCTGGTTACTAAAAGTAATGTGTATATTTACTTAGTTAAAATTGAAAAAAAAGTATTCATAGAGACTGTAGAGATTGCTGCTTTTGTAGAGGACCAGGATTCATTCCGCAATATCCACACAGTGGCTCACGAATGTACGCAACTACAATTCCAGGGCATCTTTTATGCTCTTCCAGCCTCTGAGGGCACCATACACATACATAATATATGTACATATCCACAAGAAAAACACACTCACATACATAAAATTAAAAAGAAAATAATAGTTACCATTTTAAAAATGAGAGCATATCTGGGGGAGGGAGTATTCACATATTGTGACAGTAAAGTGCTATTCATGAAAATTTTAGAGTCAAAGCCTGCACTCATGTACTGCCAATCAACTGCTTGGCAACACATCCTGAATCACCAACTTCAAAGACTATTATTGAAAACAAGGGTACAGAGGTTTAATCTATTTGATCACACTAGGAATAGGAACAATGAAAGAGTCCAGTGACCTCTAACTTAATCTAAGGGGGACAGCCATAAAATTTAAGTTTAAATAGAAAGCAAAAGTAGGCTACTATGCAAGGTTAGTGGTTGCACAGAGCCTGTTATTGATCCACCATTGTCTCAGCTCAGGTCAGACTTGAAGGTGGTCTGATATGTTCTCAAAGCTATGAAATATCTTCCAAGGGGGCAATTTCTTTCTCTAACTAATACTGTAGCTTTTCCCCTTTTCCATCAAGATATTCCTCAGAATTTTTTTATTAAGCATTTTATTTGTTTATAATTCAAATGATATTCACTTCTTGATTACCCCTCCCCAAGTCCCCATGCCATCCCCCATCTTCTCCCTCCCCTTTGCCTCTAAGAGGGTGCTCCTCCACTCACTTGCTCATTCCCACTTCACTGATCTAGCATCCCTCTATGCTGGGGCATCAAATCTCCACAGGACCAAGGGCCTCCCCTCCCATTCATGTCAGATAAGGCCATCCTCTGCTACATATGTATCTGTAGGCATGGATTCCTCCATGTATACTTTTTCATCTATGGTTTAGTCTCTGGGAGCTCTGGGTGGTCCAGTTAGTTGATACTGTTCTTTCTGTGGGGTTGCAATCCCCTTCATCTCCTTCAGTCAGTCTTCAGAATTTTTTAAAGGCAGTACCTCCCAACATAGCCTTAGCTGTTTGTTTGTTTGTTTGTTTGTTTGTTTAATCCACTATATAGACCAAGCTGGTCTGGAGCTCACAGAGATATACCTGCCTCTGCCTCTCAGCTGCTGTGTTTAAAGGCATGCTCAACTATGCCTGGCTCTTGAGAAATTTTGTTACTTTGGGGTTAATTGTTTTAAAAATATGGTAGCAAAAGAGGGATACAAATGTTTCTGTTTAGATTACATCTCTTCATGCCAGAGTAATTTCAATACATCATACATAGATAACATACATACCTACATGTGTACTTATGTATTATGCATGTATGCATAAAATAGAAATAGTTGAACTTCAGAGATTGGAGACCAAAAACAGGCAGTTTGAATAGTAGAGATAGATTTAGTCAGCATTCCTCTAGTCTCCATAGTGAACTTTATAATACAGGGTATAAGAACACAAGTGAGATTCCATGATATCTCTTATAAATGCCCTCCACATTTGAAAAATCACACCTTTATTACAGACAAATGGAATAAATTATAAAGAGATAGCCACGAGCCTACCCTCCTAAGATTTTTAAAGAACCTACCAAATTTCTAAATATGACTTTTCATTATGCTTCTTATCAGACACACTGCTGGGGAAGAGTGTCACCAATGCTATTTCAGATCTGTCATCTGGAATCTTCTAATCTGCCAACATCTTGCAACTAGGAGATGAGCTCACGTACAAGCTGACAAGAGGTGCTGATGAGTCTAGACTTTCTTGAAGGTTGTTAAAAGTTTAAGTTGCCCCACTGTGCAGAAACTCTCTGAATCGGCTTGGCAATTTTTATAATGACAGCTGCTGTCAGGTGACAGGATAAATTATGCAGTTCAGAGAATGTGGTCGCAACAAGCAAAGGATGCTGGAAATAGAAATGGCCCCAGATACTGTAGACAGTGACTTATATAAACCTTTAACATCTTTCTGCATGTCCTACCTGTTTCATTATTCCCCCAGTGGGCTTTAAAAAAAAAATCTCTGCTTCTACTGAGGATCATGCTTCCTTGCATGGGAAATGAAGGGAAGCACTTAATCACATGCATTAAAATACAACAAACCCAGACACCTCAATTGGGAAAGGGGGCCATGACATTTTCAAGTCTCAAAGCTCCAGAGAAATGGCATTACTTCCAATCTGTACTTCTCTAAGCCATAGTACAAATGTAATTTTAAATGAAGTGCTGCACAGCTCTCAATTATGTTTCTTTAAGTGGCTGTTGTGACTTGAATGAGAATTGTCGCTCAGAGGTTCATGTGTTTCAACTTCTAGTATTCAGTTTGTGATACTGTGTGAGGAGGGTGTGAAACTGTAGGATGAGAAATTTACTGGTGAAAGTACATTATCGGGGATGGGCTTTGTGGGTTTATAGGCTCACCTAACTTGCAATTCATTCTCTCTATTTCCTGTATGCATAGATATTAGCTTCCTGCTCCTGCCAATATTATTACTGCTGCCCATCTCCATGCCTGGTTGCCCTAGTGTACTGTTATCTCTCTGGAACCATGAGCCAAAATGAATGATTTTCTCCATAAGTTGGTTGGGATCATGGAATTTTATCACTGCAACAGAAATGTAATTTATATAGTACCCAACCAAACTACTGGTTTATATTAGTATTTATGACTTTTTTCTAGTAAAACAGAATCTAAGAAGTAGGCTAAGACTTTGCATCACATCACTCCTTATGCCAAATTTACTAAAGTGCCTGGAGAGTTACCAGAATCTCTAATTTGCTGTGCTGAGATGGTTAGTGGAGTAGTCCTAGCCTTTCCTAAGAAAAGGAAGCTTTAGTGGAGTTCCAACAAGCTATTAAAGTTGAAACATTTGTCTTCATTTTATGTTTTGTCTTCATGGTGCTTTTTAAAGAAGATCTAGATTGCTTGCTTATTTTTCTAGATTTAAGATTTTCTAAATCTTAATTTTCATTGCTGGTGGGAATATAGAATAGTTGAGGAACAGGTTTGTGTTAATCATGGCCATGACCAAGAAGACCAATGGACTCTTTGATAAGTCCTCAGGTTTCCATGGTCCTAAGAATGCTGGCTTTACATTTTCAAATTGTTTATCTGGTTGTGGTCATTATCACATTTTAAAAGGTTTAACATAAAGGGATTCAACAGAAAAATGTTATTATCTATCACAAGAGCAAAAACTAGGTTGGTCAATAGAAAAAGATAAGCTCAAGCTAAACCTAACATCTTAAGAGAAGTGAACTGGGGATTCTGGAGGTGAACAGGGCACATTAATAATGGACATAGGCTTTATTGGACTGAGCAGTAGCTGCCGAGGTAGTATAGTCTCTTGGAACCGAGTCCTGGTAGTTACAGACTTTGGATTTAGTGTTGGAAAGTAGGAGTGGGTCTCAACTTACAGATAGGTCTTTACAACCTCTGTACTGTTACAAGGGTGAGAAGACATGGAGAATCACGACAGAGAACCCATAACAACAATGAGTTTACAGAATGCTGCTACAGTCTGCAGTGTTTAGACTTTTGATATTGCAATGTGACATTATCACTTATGACGTTCACACTTCAGAACCTTCCAACTGAGTTTTTAAAAATCATATGCAGTAGCTCATTTTTAAAATAATAGCTTTATTTTGGAATCCAATTATAGCTATCCTGGGCTACATGAAGCTTAGGGAGTGTGGTTGGTCACACCTTAGCATGTGTGAGCTTAGAAAGAAACACAGATGATTTTACCCAATGACAATTCTTTAAAGTATAGGAAGAGCTCAGAGGCCAAGTACAGAAGCTTGGCTTAGAGGAAGAGAAAAATTCTTCATAGTGGATTCAAAGAGTAGATGCACAATGCACAGCCAGTATGTGTTACCCACTCTGCATCAGGGGGAAATTATGGCCAAAAGGGATGATTAAAGCATTAAGCTAAAGAATCTGTTGTTTTTACAAAATGCATATCAGAATTAAGGTTCAAACCAATGCTGATATGTGTCTAGTAGCTTGATTTAGAATGCATTTCCCCCTTTGTAGTTCACAGAGTCAGTCACTATAGCAACTCTAGACTTTATCTGCATCTACACTGTAAGAGACTGTTACTGTTACTTGAAGAGACCCACAATTCAGAAAGTCAATGTCATGCTCAAGGATCTTGGTATTTAACCATGCTGTGTAGGTCATCCTTTGTTTATGTCAACTCCTGTCCAATGCTAAGAACCAAAAGAGGGCATTTTGTCTTCAATCTGAAATTAACACAGATATGGTATACAGAAGCATAATACAGAAATATATGGTACTAATTAGCTGGTTAAACTTGTGCAAAATACTGGCCCTTAGTTTTTCATAAACAAACTATGTATGATACTAGTGACAACTGCTAGTGTTTTATAAAAATACTTGAATAATTCTTTATTCAATAGATGGTGACAATGACATGAGCATGGTAATGGTGATAGTGATGATGATGATGATGACAGTGGTAATGATGATGGTGACAATAATGATGAAAAGAATGACATTGATGATGATGGTGACAGTAATCATAAAGGTGAGTGATTGCTGACTATAATAGTGGTGTGATGATGATGATGATGTTAACAAGGGGAATGGTGAAGACAATGGTTCTTGTAATGATGGCCATGATGATGCTAATGACAATGACAATCACAAAAATTCTGCTATTGGTGAGAACAACACTGAGTGGCTGAAGATGTTGATGACTGGGATAGTGATGATAATGAAGCTGATGGTAGTGTGAGCAACAAATCAATGGACTTCATTGATAGTTAAAATTGCCAAAGACACAATGAAATTCTTGGGAGATTGTAAGCTAAAAGCTTTTCTGCTTAAAGGATAAAGCCTGAAATACATATATTTTCTCCTGACAAACTCCTGTCTGTGTTCTTGCACCATATTGATACCATTTCTTCTGAAAATTTCTCTCTACAGTCACAGCAGAGCTGTATATTCTAGGTTTATATGCCCAGATCCTTCTTGAATCACAGCTCCATTTCTGACTCATCATGAAAAACAGGTAGAGTATCAGACATCTCCCTAAATATATTATAAACTCCCTTAAAGTTGAAGCCATTTTTTTCACCATGAAGAACCTTCTTATGTCTAAGAAGGTAGACATACTAAGTAAATGCTTGTTCAATGAACCAAATTCACTGCCATAGGATACTGCCATTCTTACCCACGCAGTTAAACCTACCATGAGTAAACAATTCTGAAACACAAAAACAAGCAGCAACCAAAATCAGTGAGCTGTTCTTATTAGAGGCATAGTCTTGTGTATCCTAAACTGCCCTTAAACATTTTATGTAACTGAGGATTCCCTTAAATGTCTGATCTTTCTTCCTCCCTATATAGTTCATGCTACATGAACTGTGCTGTGCCATCAGAGCTGGCTAATGTGATACTGGGGATCAAACCTAGGGGCTTGAGATGTGAGGCAAGTACTCCATCAACTGGGCTGTATCCCAGATATTTCAACTCTTGATTCATGTTAAATGACTCCATAGTTAAAGTATGAGGTAGTTTGTCTGATATAATTTCAGAATGAGTTTGGGGGGAAAATGCCTGTATATACTAGAAAAACAAAAGTTTAGAATTTCATATATTTGGAAGATGGAATATTCATCTTGCCTTAGGCCAGAGCAGCATATACATAGAGTACCTTACAGTGTCTGCTCAAGAAAAAATTTTATCCTCTATTACAATGGTAGCACAAGAAGTCTGTGCCTCCATTTCCATGAAGTAATGAAACCTCAAACAAACAAAGCAACATAGGGTGGTGACAAGTGCCACAGAAGAAAACAGTATTTGATAATGGGATGTATATGACAGAATAATTAGATATTTACGGTGATATCTGTATGCAGTTTTCTCTGAAGAAGTGACTCTCTTTTATTTCTTTTATTATTATTATTATTAGATATTTTCTTTGTTTATATTGCAAGTTTTTCCCCTTTCCTCATTTCCCCTCCTGAACCCCCCCGCCCCCCATCATATCCCTCTTCCCCTGATCACTAACCCACTCACTCTTGCTTCCCTGTCCTGGCATTCCCCTCCACTAGGGCATTGAGCCTTCAAAAGACTAAGGACCTTTCCTCTCAATGATGTACTATAAGGCCATTCTCTGCTACATATGTGGCTGGAGCCTTGAATCCTTCCATGTGTACTCTTTGGTTGGTGGTTTAGTCCCTGGGAACTCTGGTTTGTTCATATTGTTGTTCCTCCTATGGTGCTGCAAAACCCTTCAGCTCCTTGGGTCCTTGGGAGCCCTGCCTATTAAAAAAGATAGCCTTAGGTAGCAAATAAGGGTACCATAGAAAACAAAGAAGTTACATGTATAAGAATTCTAAAAAACAGTATGTGGCCTGATCATAGGAGCAGATAGTCAAGATGCTAAAGCACACACACACACACACGCACACGCACACGCACACGCACACACACAGAGAGAGAGAGAGAGAGAGAGAGAGAGAGAGAGAGAGAGAGAGAGTAGAAGGTGAGATGAGGTCAGAGTGGGTAGTGTTCTACTCTAGGTTTTGAGAACAGTGGCAATCTGGATGCTATTGTGATTCCATTGGGAGTCCTTGGATTTTTGTCAGCAGATTTAAATTACAAAAAGAAAAACCTAAAAACATCGTGGCTATTATGAGGAGAACATAGCCATTCTGCTACAATGCTGAGTGAACACATGCTATATAAACTTCAGACATCATTGACACTTACATTGCTGGAGATTTTGCATCTATTTTCAATGCTACATAATGACTTCAAAATCATCCTGGCTGAACGCATCACTATAATTGTTCTCTGTTCTCCAACATGCCCCAAATGATTTTGATGACAGATCGATAAACACAGCCTTAATTAAGGCAGCATGGGTCACATTTCACATCAAAGACAACTAATTTAAACTGAGACCCAAAATTACCACACTGTATGAAAGTCTCCCACAATAGCCCCTATGCATGGTACTCAACAACATGATCTCTTCGCTGAGGCAGTAAATTGACCAAGAGAGAATTTCTAATCTATACCTTCAAAGCCTAGAATGTTCCACATATTCCATGCAGGATCTGATTAATCACCTTCTCCTCTTTCTCCAACCCTTTGAAATTCAGATGGAAGAAACTGGAGGGTGTTAAAAGGTTTTACTTTCTTCATTTCACTTCATTTCATTTCCTCTCCAGGAAATTTCTGGGACAAGATTCCATGCCTGATTCAGCTTTTCTTGAAGCTGTCATCACAGTGAAGTTGTGATTGATGCCAAGTGAGCCCGATGTGTCATTTAGTTGTGGCAGAGTTGAGCTCACAAGAATTTGTTAGAAATCCATGGGGTGCCTCATGAGTAGATCCTCTTGATGTCATATTGCACAATTGTCTCTCAGTATCTTTAACAGATGTCAACATGAGGTGACATGTAGATTTCAGGATGTCTCTATATTCTCTTGCAAATTTACAACTCACACATAATCTACACACAAGATGTTTTGTTCCATTAATTCATTCAAAAATAAATCAGTCTTTTCTATGATTCTAGACAGAATTGTGATGGGTTGTTCTCTTTTGTGCTTAGGTACACCTGAATAAAGGTTGTATATGATCAGTCATTATTTAAGAAGGTAAAAATCAGGACATGAATCAACTTTTGGAAGTGATATATGCTGTGTTGCTTAGCTTCGATTGATGACAGCTTGGGAAGGCAGTTTCAATGGGAGAGACTATTAGCTCCAGGAAACCTGACTCTGCATCAGATGGACCCATGTGTGGATCATCAGGTAACACATTAATTAACTCAGTAGAATATGGGAATACCCAGTGCACCGTGGCAGCATTGTTTCCTGAGCAGAGGTTCCTCAATCACTAAGAGTGAAGGCAGGAGAAGCCTGGGTAGAAGACTCGGAAGTTGGAAGCATGTATTGATTTTGCAGAAGAGTTTGATTCCTAGCATCCAACTTAAGGCATTCAAAATCCCCGCAACTCAAGCTCCAGGAGATCCAAATCCCTCTCCTGGTGTTCTTCAGCTCCTGCATGAGTGCTATACACAGAACTCATGTAGGCAAACACATACATCACACACACACACACACACACACACACACACACACACACACACACACACAATCACAAACACACACAAGAATAATAGATCTTTAAACATTAAAAAGAGAGAAATCAAACTGAGCATGAGCAAGCAGGTGAGCATGGATCACTCTCATCTGTCTACGGATGAGGTAGATGATCTGAGTCCCTGTTGCCTGACCTTCCTACTTTACTGGACCAGAACCTGGAACTATAAGCAAAAATAAACCTTTTCTTTAAACAGAGTTAATATCTAATAAAGGAACATGTTGCATGCACAAGGAGCCAGGCAGAGTTGGCGTTTGTGTAATTATAAGATTTTTTTTTCTTGAGGCATTTTTATTATGTTTATTTGTTTTATTGTGATGAGGGGTATGTGCCGTAGTGTACACTTGAGATCTTAGTACAGTCTAATGGAGTCTCTTCTCCATGTCATCAAGTGGGTCCTAGGAATGGAATTCAATTCACCAGGCTTGGTGGTAAGTCCTTTTATCCACTGAATCATGTGGCAGTACTGACATCAACATTGGGTTTTCTAAAAAAGGAGGCAAACTTGAAAATGCAGGATAGTTGCTTGGGACTTCCCATGCTTGCATAAGAGAATAATTTTTTTTTGTCATAGAAATGAACCCGTGCACAACCTAAGAGGTGGTGGAAATACTAAAGTGAGCGGCCTGGTGGTTTAGGAAATCAATGATATCTATATTATGCACCTAATAATTGAATTGGTGAGTGAATTTACTCAGTTGGATATTTGTCTACTCGAGTAAATAAGTTTAATTATGTTTATAAAGCAGAGTGTTTGAGGTATGTACAATTCTGTGATTTATCATTATCCTCAATTTGTATGGATAAAATACCCCCCATACTATGCATGGTGCTGAACACAACCCCCAGTTCCTTTTTCTCCTGTAGGATGCTTGATTCAATCTATAGTGTGTGTTTGTGTGTGCATTTGTTTGTGCATATGCACACGTATCTCTACATGCATGTATATATGTGTGTACATACATGAAGAGGCCAGAAACCAACATCTTATATCTTCTTCAATTATATTTGGAAACATGGTTTCTCATGGAACCTGGAACTAACTGATTTACTAACTTGATTGTCAACTGAGCCACAGGATTCTACCTATTTCCCTTGCCAAGGTTGAGGTAACAGGCATGTTCCACTAAATCCCTCCCATTACCAAACTAAGGTATCTTCCCAATGCCTCCATTCCAACTTCTTACAGTAATTTATTTCTTACGTAGTGTATTATCCAAATGTCAGGACTATAAAATTGTCATTGCAAGTCAATTTTGCTTCTTTGAATCTCCCTCTCCCTCTCTCTCCCTCCCTTCCTCTCTCTCTCTCTCTCTCCCTCTCCCTCTCCATCTCTTCCTTGCCCTCTCCCTCACCCTCTCTTGCTCTCTCTCTAAGTCATGTACTATGGGAGAACCTTGTGCAACTTGCATGCTTGATCAGGATACTTACACCAACCTAGGTGTTTGATCAGAAACACTAAATCACTATGGCCAGGAGCACGAACAGAACTATGGTGTTTGTGGAAACTTCAGGTGATTTTAGGGCACAATCCAATCAGCCAGGGCTAGTGCTTAGTTTGTACTGATAAAAGCGTGTGTGTTTGAGCAACTTTTGCTTTTGTTTTGCCCCTCCTTAGAAGTGGGAACAAAACACCCATGGAAGGAGTTACAGAAACAAAGTTTGGAGCTGAGATGAAAGGATGGACCATGTAGAGACTGCCATATCCAGGGATCCACCCCATAATCAGCATCCAAACGCTGACACCATTGCATATACTAGCAAGATTTTATCGAAAGGACCCAGATGTAGCTGTCTCTTGTGAGACTATGCCGGGGCCTAGCAAACACAGAAGTGGATGCTCACAGTCAGCTAATGGATGGATCACAGGGCTCCCAATGGAGGAGCTAGAGAAAGTATCCAAGGAGCTAAAGGGATCTTCAACCCTATAGGTGGAAAAACATTATGAACTAACCAGTACCCCTGAGCTCTTGACTCTAGCTGCATATGTATCAAAAGATGGCCTAGTCGGCCATCACTGGAAAGAGAGGCCCATTGGACACGCAGACTTTGTGTGCCCCGGTACAGGGGAACGCCAGGGCCAAAGGGGGGGAGTGGGTGGGTAGGGGAGTGGGGGTGGGTGGGTAAGGGGGACTTTTGGTATAGCATTGGAAATGTAAATGAGCTAAATACCTAATAAAAAATGGAAAAAAAAAAAAAAAAAAAAAAGAAAACCCTAAACCTCTAAACGATGCAGTGCTGACATAAAACACCTGAGACGTGCGATTTTGACTCCTTTCTGCAGCACCAAGGTCAATATCTCTTAAGTCGTAGATGAACCCCGAGAGCTCCATGCTACTGACAGCAGTGCAATTTAAATAATGTTCATTTGTTAGAACACTCAAACGTGTTGTCAATCCTGCCACTTATCTGCATATAACTTATTTAGTGCTATTAATAAAAAGAAAAAAAAACCCAAGGGCTCCAGTGAACTGTAATTTTCATAGGTGATTTTCTAAAAGGCAGAAAAGCCAACACAAAACAATTACAGTGAAACAATGCTCTGACCTCAATAATCGCACATTGAAAATACTTTTATCTGGAAAAAGCCATTAGGAGAAGCTATGAACGAGGTGAAAGCCGCTTTTGTGTGTTTCGGATAATAGTAACTCGGCAGGACTTCAGGAGTAAAACCTTCTGAAATCAGCTTCACAGGCCACAATTCTTCCTTCTTCAGAGAGTAACTCTTTGACTCCTGAGTTCAAAAAACTTCTATGCTCGACCCAGAATATATTTTAGAGCCATATGCCCAGATTTTTTTTTGAGCACTACACTTTCCCTAGTATGTGTTAGACACTACAAAATGCACCATAAATATAGCCAGATCGATTTTATTTACAGAAAGAATTGCTGTGTTGCTGAAACTTTCTGATATGCCAAGGAGTTGACTGCATATCTGAAAGAGAAGCCAAGAACAAAATAGTTTTAGGTTGTCCCTTATCTCCTGCAAGCCCCTGGCTGCCTGCTTTTTACCTTCCTGAAAATAGCATCTGGCTTCTTATCTCACAATAACACAATTCCTTTCCTGCCTTTTCTTGTGCATATGATTCTGAAAATTCCCTCTTTATGTTCTCTTTCCTGTCTTCTCATAAACCTCTTGAAGTAACTAACATCTGGAAAGAATATCATCTTGTGACCTAATTTCAGAATCTGAGAAAATGTCCTAAAGCAACATTAAAACCATTAAAAGGAAAAAATTTTGCATCATTTCCCTACTGTGATAAAGGTTCCATCACCTTTAATTTGTATATTTTGTGCCTGTTCATACTCATAAATGTCTCTATATCTCTCCAACTGATTCTTTTATTGGTGTCTTTTAAAAATATTTGTTGTGATTTTTATTGTGTGAATATGTCTCCATGTACGAATGAACATGTGACAGCAAGTGTTGGTGATGTCACAGGAAATGGATTTAGAGGTGTTTGTGAACTGCCTGGCATGGATGCTGAGATCTCAATTCTGGTCACCTACAAGAACAAGAAGTAACTTTTATCACTGAGCCATGTCTCCTTCTTGTGATATTGTCTCTTTATATACCACCCTTGGTCACATTCATGGCTCATAGACTCACTGGAACTCTAATCAGGTTGATATTCCCTCCTAATCTTGCATACTGTTTTCATTCTGTATTTTCAATATCAACAAAATGATTTTCTTCTTATAGCCTCTACTTAAGAGCCTGCAGCCAGTCACAAACCCTAAAATCAAACAAGCATTTTTCTCTATGAGGCAGGTTTATCTTACTCAGAAAATGCTTAGTCTGAATGGGTATAAATAGGAAGCACACAGAAAACCAGAGCATAGAGTTTGTACACCAGCAGGATCAGGAAGCTTAGTAAGCAACAAATGACAGAAGGTCTAGCCAACCTATGTAATGCCTGGTGCATGCAAAGGATGTGCAAATGGTGTCATCAGAATATGAAGTGCATTTGAACAAATACCATGGAATCTCCATAGAAAATAGAATCCAAATCATGTCTGAAAAGGATTCGACATGGAGGGCTAGTACAGAAGCATGCAAACAAAGGTTCAATATAATTGGACAAACACAATGTCAAGGAGGATTCTTGTAGAATGGGTGATGATAGCAGCAGGACTTTGTGGATGAAAGGACATATTGTTGTCAGAAACTAATGCTATGGCCACTACAGGAATGATGGGAAGACAGAGAAGAGAACCAGCAGATACAAGATACATGAAGGAGAATCAGGTAAGACAAGACAAAAAGGGAAATGAAAAGAGCCCTTACATTCTCACTGTAGTAGATTGGGTTTTTTGTGTTTTTCTTTTCTTTTCTTTTCTTTTCTTTTCTTTTCTTTTCTTTTCTTTCCTTTCCTTTTTCTTCCTTCCTTCCTTCCTTCCTTCCTTCCTTCCTTCCTTCCTTCCTTCCTTCCTTTCTTTCATTCTTTCTTTCTTTCTTTCTTTCTTTCTTTTTGTATTTTTTTAACAAAAGCAACTTAAAGGACAATAAGTTTATTTTGGCTTATGTTTCCATAGGAGTTGAGTTCTTCTTGACAGAAAAGGCATGTGAACATTCAGAGAAAGATCTTCATGACACTGCCTCTACAAATTTAATAAAGTGAGATGGGATAAATATTTTCCATTACCACCCATGATCAACTGAATGCCAATGAAGCCATCAGAAAGAGTCTACCTCCATTACCAGTCTTTTGATACTTTAAAACATACCAAAAAATAATTTTACAACTAATATTTTAGGTGTTCTCTAGGTAATTAAAGTCTTTCAATTTTATTAAATGTAAAATGAATAAAATTTAATTTACACTTGGTTATATGCAGCTCTATGTCCTAATTTCTTATGAAGTTATAGTTTTTTTTGTGTGTGTTACCATACTCACTAATTCTTCATGAATTTTGAATTTTTTGAACTTAGTAATTAGATCTCCATGGAAAGATACAATAAAGTAATATTTCTGTGAGTCTCAATGGCAACCAGCATACGTTATTCACAGAGGAGTGGATTTCAGATTTAATGGAATATGTCTTTTTTCTTTATCATATATTAACTTTAAAATGCATGCAATAAGTTTAGTGAGGGGGCTCAGTGAATCAAGATGACTACCACAAAACCTGACAATCTATCATTGAAACTGACATGGAAATAAAAAACAACTTCTATACATTGTGGTCTGACCTCCATAACTATGCCTTGGCATACATGTGCCCACTTTGACACAGATGCAAACATAAAAATAAAAAAGGTATAGAGGTAACTGCTTAAATACATAAGAAAAAGCCCCTATGAAGTATTGGTAAAAGAACAAAATATTATTTGTAAGTTTATAATGTTTAGAAAGAAAATAGTTGTTCTAGTTTATTTGATAAGATACCAAAAAATATAATAATTCTAATGTGTTTAAAACCAGGTTTCTTTGAATTATAAATCACCTATAGACTTGTGAAAATTATTATGTTATGTACTTTAAATTATTTGTATTATTTCTAGCTAATTCTTATAACTCATATAATAAATATTCTATGTCTTATAAAAGAAAGCCACAGAAATCGAAATTTAAACTAACATCCTTGTATCAAGTAAAGGATGAAGTCTAGCACTCTTCTCATCACCAGCTTGGATGAATTGAAAACCATTGGGATCAATATAGCTCTCCTCTGGGTGAATTAGAATGAGAATTAGAATCTGAAGCCTCAGAGTCATTTGACTTGAATGCCTTCAATGACTCAAAATATGAACTGACTTTGGGATATGTAAGACCTTGAAATGTGAGGACTGGTCAGGACCATGCATCACTGAGGGTAGGTCCTTTTGATTCTGCTTGACCCTGCCCCCTCCTGACATTCCTGCATGATGCTGTAGCCTTCTCACAGGCTTAACAACAAAGTACACACCCTGCTGTAACTGAGGCTCTGAGATCACACACATCTTTCAGCCTTTAAATAATTTCTCTTAAGCATCTGTCACAGCAACAAAAGGCTTGACTAACAATCATTTATTTGAGAATTTCAGTGCATCCTTTTATTTCTAGATATTCTTCTCTTGCTGTATATTTCCTGCTCCTGATAAACTAACTCTGAGATTACCAAATATAATTAACACAATCTTATACAATATTGCTATCAATTCTAGAAAAGTTATTATCCCACTTAGAAATGAAATGTCAACGTTACCAATTGAAGTTGTAAGCCAGTCTTAATTATAGGATACAATTTCTCTAGGCAGGTTTTCATCTGCAATGTGACCAGAAAACACAAAACATGGAGGCCAGAGAAAAACTTTTTGGAGTTGGTTCTCCTTATACCATTATGTAGGTTCCACAACTGCTTAACAGTAGAGGATTCTTTAAATATTTTTTCCCTTGAGAGTTAATTGTCTTACATGGTATCATGTTCATAGTGTTGATATGTTCACATGCCCAGTTTAGGCAATGAGTTTAGGAACCTATTTTTCAAAAAGGACTATGAGACTGTTGAGGTAATATTTAGGTTGAATGTTTAAATGTGGCAGTAGGAAGCTGGATTTCTATTTAATTTTTGTTTTAATTCTCCTTTTGCAATTACGACAGGGATAGTCTTTTGTAAAATTATTAGTATTACAAAATATTCTGTCATATAAAATGACTATCCCCATGCCAGATATGCCATAGATTAATGATATATGAAACTATTGCAATGCAAAGATTATTTTTCCATAAAATGTCAAAACTCTGTGAGTCCTCTCTAGGTCTGTTCCAATATGCTAACTTATTTTAATGTTTGATATAAAAAGAACTATAAGAAAGTGTGAGACTTAAGTTAATAATCCTATCCCAAAGTACAACATGAAAAACAGGTGTGGGGGGCAAAATTACTAATTTTTATATTACTCATTTTAATCCTTACTAACTCCTTCTGATGGACAATCATCTCTAACCATCTGTTAACTCTTCTCCCTGAAAAGTAGATTTATGTATAACTCTAATTAATGTATAATTCTGTACTAACCTAACCATTCCTTGAAGTAAACAGATGTTGTGATGTCTGGAATCCAAAGGAGCCAGTCTCCTATCTTTATCCAATAGTAATGGGGTTTTCTATGATTCTTTGTTTTAAAACATCTAAACTACATTTCCTTTGAATTAAAAAGAAAGTGAAAGATCCAAATAATTACATTTCCTAAAATTATACCTGGTAACTTTCCCATTATTTCTTTAGACTATCCATATATGTAGATTAATGGAGTCAATGTAGAAAAATAAATGCTTTGTTTACCAGTTTCTGCAAACCTTAGGCTTTAAAAATCAGCTTTCTTGAGATTTCAAGTCATATCGATAATTGACCAACATTCACATTTAAAGAGAGAGAGAAAAATCTGCAGGGAGGAGGATAGGAGGAAAGAATGACCACAAAAGACAGTTTTGAAGCGAATGAGGTCACCTGTGGTCTTTACTCGGTATGAAGATTGCTCAGCTACTTCATTAATGAGGAGAACAGGTTGTCCCAAAATACATTTCAAAGTTCTGTGGTAGAGTCAGACACGTCTGTGCCCAGACATACCACATGCCTTTAAGAAAATGTCATGGACTAATTAGGAGATATCCTAACACTTTATCTTCAGCAGGGTAGAATTATGACCTATTTTTTTTCTTTAAATATTCTTGGTTTCACCTCATTACACAGAAATTGGCTAATGCAGCCATACTTACTGCAAGAATGAATTGAAGCCCTGTTTTGGGCTGTGGCTTCCTGCTTAGTCCCTGTCAGTTTCATTTGAAGTGACTGTGAGGCTCCCTTCCAGTCCTCATAAGAGACATGTGCTTGAGAACTGGCTAAGCATCCAGATTTGCCATTTTTTGAATGTTAATTGAACTGTGCCCCATGCAGGGTCTTTGGAATGACTGATTTTAATTGCCACTGCCGAACAATGTCAATTACAGTAAAACCTGAGAGATTTTAACTTCTCACACAGATTTAATTAGGGTGAAGTTTTAAATAATTAGTATATATTAATAAACATCATTTGTCTCTGTAATAATTATTGCTAGTAG
Organism: Mus musculus; assembly: GCF_000001635.26. Classification (NCBI taxonomy): domain Eukaryota; kingdom Metazoa; phylum Chordata; class Mammalia; order Rodentia; family Muridae; genus Mus; species Mus musculus. The sequence continues at coordinate 80,352,264 of NC_000072.6, read as the reverse complement.
TGCTGTTGACAAATTACGGGGTCAAATGTGAAAAACCCCAACCTCCACACAGTTACACCCTGTTCCATTACTTGTGACACGAAATGCTGACTGCTGGAGTGGGTAAAAAAATCTGTGGAAACTTTTACACACTAGGTAAGAGCAGAGACTTTGAAGTCATTGGGAAGCCCCCCGTTCCAACATAAAAATTCAGCAAGAAGGTGAAGAAACTAGAAGACATTGCAAAATATGGCTGGAATAAAAAAGAGCCAATGCAAATCTTCCTTGACAAAGAACAATTTAAAATCGGCTCAATACCTTTTATAACAAGGAACCAGGACTGCCTAGTACAAACATATCATTGGTGTTTTAAAATAAACACAGGCTTATTTCTTCCCCTCTTCCCTGCTCCCTTCTCCTTCCTGGATTACTCAACTCCTGCCTCACTTTCTTTATTCTCATCTTCCTCCTTTTTGACTTATTGAAATCCTGATCCTCCTGCTTCTACCTCCCAAGTGTTTGGATTATAAGCAAGCTTCCTGACCAGCTTCGGTTTGTTTGTTTGTTTTTTGGTTATTTGTTTGTTTTGTTTTGTTTTTTTGTTTTTTTTCCATCAACTTGCTTTGTATTACAATAGATGATAAATTAAAAGTGTAGCCCAAATTTCTGAAAATTAGTTCATTTAACCAATCCTTTCCTAATCTCCTTTACAGGTCGTACTGTTCATTACCCCTTGTGGCTATTGTGGTATAAGCTGTGCATATCTTCTGCATCTTGATTCCAAATCAATACCATGTATTGTGATCATAATGATACTACTCCTCTGTTCTCATTGTGCGGCATGCAGCAGAATTAACCTTTCAAAAATACTCTCTAACAGAACTAATGTTTGCTTTTCCTAAACACCATGGCTTGGAATTGAGTCATTAGAGTTATTTTACCATGTTTTATTGCAGATATTTCATTCTCCATATGTTCTTTCCATGAGAAAGACATAAGAAAAATGTGGCTGCTCTCCTTCCTCCCTCAAAATAACATTTCCTTTAATGTTTTTATTGTTTTATTAATTTCTTCCACATGTTGGCTTTGTGGTATTCAGAATTGTGTTCAAGTCCATTTGACATTTTATAAAAAAGATAAAGAGTTTCCAGGTCAAGAAGAACACAGAATTTTTGCTACAAATGTTTGAGATTGTATAAGCAAGGTTCTTTCTTTAAGAACTCTAGCCAGGAATCCTCTTAGCTTTAACACTCAGTGTATTTCCTCTTGCATACAAAACTTCCCAGGAGCATTGATTGCATGAGGCTTAGGGGCAAAGGGTGGGGATATTTGTGACACATTCCCTGCATAAATAAATAAATAAAGCACTATTAATGCTGTGATTAGAGACAAAAAGGCTGACTCCTAGACCTTCAGTGACTCAAAGTAAATTGGGGGGGGGGTCTACTTCCACACTACCCTTTATGCACCCACCAGCTTTTATCAAAGGGAACTGGGGAAGATGAGAATCTAAACAAATGAAACAAAATATACATTGACATGTGCTAAATGTTGCTGCAATAACAGGCTATGACTTGGTCTTGGAATTCATATGACTTAGGCAAAATTGGATTTCTACTTCAGAATTTTTTCTCAGTAAATAATTAGGCATGCTTGAATTTAGTTCTCCCTACTAAATATTCCTGTAGCACAGATACTAAGGTTGCTGTCTATCGTGTCCTGATAGCTCCTCTGAGCTCTGTGAAAAATGGAGAACTCCCATTTCTTATTAGGGCTTCCTCTACTCTGCCTGACCTGTGGAGCCTCTAGTCTTCTACCTGAGGAATATGTGGCCCTTGGCAAACTTAAAAATTCAACTCCTCCCATGCCCACAAGAACCAGTCCAGAAAGTACCTGAGATTCCTGCAATGCCTCTCCATATAAATGAAGCATTCAGAGTACTTCAAACTCCAAACAATGACACTTCACCCTAAAAAGAACCTATTCTAGCACTCCAAGGTTCATATACAGCTTTTGTTCACCCTCAGTAAAGTATGTGTATAAGGTGTTTCACTGAAGATTGTCTAAGAGGGCTGTTTCATTGAATATTTTCTAAGAAAGTTATGACACTAAAATCCTCAGGAAAGGCCTCCCTTTGGAGAAGCCCCACTCCCACTCCTAGCTTCCTACTCCCTACCTACCCCAGTCCCCTGGCACTCATTCCCATGTGGACCTGAATCCTGAAGACCCCACTTGGCACTTTAACACCCTGAGGGAGGTAACAGAGGACACAGAAACACAACTGGCTCCCAACATAATGCCACATTCCTATAATACCAGCCTAAAATATTATTAGCTGGTTTGATAAATAGAGTTTCCTGCTGTATCTTTTACCTCTTAAAAATTTAGGAGGAATAATTTCATGATACAAACTATTGGAGAGGCCTGAAAATGCTTAGTTTGCATCATTGGTTTCTCTTTACATATGCTATGTCCATACAAGTGGTGTGTACAATAATCTGGAAGGTTACTGACCAGAAAGCACAGTCTGTGGAGTAACTAAAACAAAAAATCATCAGATACTCTTGTTTCCTCTCCATTAAGTATGGATCCTAGGAAACCCACAGTCATATAATAGAAGCTTAATTTTTACCAAGTGTGTTTGTGTTAAACCACTGTAAGGACCACAATCAGCTCACCTAAAACAAACTGAAGAGTGAGGAAAAATTATCTGCATGATGATACATGCCTGGCATATATTTATATCTAGTTGGGACATTATGGAAATTGAAATCTTGCAGTATGGCATTCAAACTGTGGTGTGATTCGGAGTGAATAAGTGATCTAATATTCCCCATGAGCCCTTGTATGTCTGGAACTCTGTGTGTGTATCCTCTTGTTTACCACTTGAGCCATTCCTAAACAAATATTTATTGAGTCCTGGTTTGATAAATACTTGGAACTGACTGTCTATGGGATGAGATTAATTTTATGGTTCTTCATGAATGTTTATTGAGTTAATTAATAATTCATGAACATATTTAAATTATACATGTCATGGAAATAACTAATTATTATTTGCTTACCTCTATATATGGTGAACATAGATGAATTACATAATGTGACTATGAATAGATTAAACTTATCTGGAGAAGAAATTAAAATGTACATGAGACTGATTTGAGTTACATCATTACATTTTTTTGCTTTTGATAAAAAGTCGCACATTCAAATGTAAAATTTTAAAGAGCAAGTGAGAGAGATGCTCTTATTTATCTATTGTGATGACATCAAACACTTCTGCTTAGAATTGAAGAGCAAGTAACCCTTTTAACTTATAAGTGATCCCTTCTTATTGTTTTGGAGCAGAAAGAACACAGAGCCTCTTGAGTATGCTCTTTACATAATTTTATAATTATTTACTTTTTAAATATATAAAGTTATACTTTAATAATGTTCTTATTTTAAAAAATTAGTATATTTTCTAGAAAGTCAAGTTCACTGAAGGTAATTCAGAACTGTTTTGAGACCTTAAATAATAAAATTTAATTTTTACAAAGTTATTACATTTTAATATAAATTGTGTGGGTGTTTCTTAGGGTATGTATGCCATGGTACACATGTGGAGGTCAATGAACAATCTGTGGAAGATAATTTTCTCTCTCTGGCACGTGGATCTAAAGGATCATGCTTAGATCGTTAGACTTGACTGAAAGCACCTTTATCTACCTAGTTATCTAACCACTGAGAACAAATTTTTAAGACCAACCATAAGTTTTCCATACAAAATAATGAAAATAATATTGAACGAAATAATATTTTTACCTACTTTCCATTCCCTTTTTGAAATTATAATTAAAGGTCAATATTTTTCTTACTGCATAAGAATATTTAACTCTAAACTTATATTCTACATCAACAACTCCAACGAGTAAATACTCCAAAGAGTAAAGAGACCACCATAAACATTTACAACAAGTAAAAATTGAGATGCAGACCTTAGGATGTGCATCCACATCTTAGAGCATCTGCAACACAAGTCCTTCATCTAAGGATTAGGAAACATCACAGAAAAAGGCACAGAGGGCTGAGAAAGCCAGAGCACCCGGACATCTTCTAGGAGATGGTGTCTTCTAATAAATGACAGAGAAGCTGCATCCTTGAAATCTCAACAATAGAGTCCACTAAACAAGATCTGCAGAGTAATAACACCAGTTGGCATGGCAACATAGTAGAATATCTTGCTACTTTGATCCTTCTTAGAAGGGGGAACAAAATAACCATGGAAGGATCTACAGAGACAAAGGTCAGAAGACCTGAGACTGAAGGAAGAACCATCCAGAGACTGCCCCACCTGGGGATCCATCCCATAAACAACCACCAAAACCAGACAGTATTGCAGATACCAACAAGATTTTGCTGTCAGAACCCTGATATAGCTGTCTCCTGTGAGGCTATGCCAGTGCCTGGCAAATACAGAAATGGATGCTCACAGTCATCTATTGGATGGAGCACAGAGTCCCCAATAAAGGAGCTAGAGAAAGTACCCAAGGAGCTGAAGGGGTCTGCAGCCCTATAGGAGGAACAACAATATGAACTAACCAGTACCCCCAGAGCTCCCTGGGGCTAAACCACCAACCAAAGAAAACACATGGTGGGATTTGTGTCTCTAGCTGCATATGTAACAGAGGATGGCCCAATCTGCCTTCAATGGGAGAAGAGGCCCTTGGTCTTGTGAAGATTCTATGCCCCAATATAGGGGAATGCCAGGGCCAGGAAGTAGGAGTGGGTGGGTTGGGGAGCAGGGGTAGGAAGGAGGGGATAGAGGATTTCAAAGAGGAAACTTGGATAGGGGATAGCATTTGAAATGTAAATGAAGAAAATATCTAATAAAAATATATTTTAAAAGGAGTCAATAAAGACAGATCAAAGAGAAGGAAGAGAGAGAGAGAGAGAGAGAGAGAGAGAGAGAGAGAGAGAGAGAGAGAGAGACACTAAGGAGCAAGCCTTGTGTTCCTCATTCCTCTATGGTCTTTGCTTCTGTTCTTATCTCCGGTTTTCTGTCTTGGTTTCTCTTGATGATGAACAGTAAACTAACATGAAATAAACACTTTATTGCTCCCCCCAAAAAGAAGAAGAACATCTTACAAGTCTCCATCCCTGGACCACCCCTGAGTTGCTGAAACGATAAGAAATTTCTCATGTAATCAAAATTTAATTTAAGCATTTGATTACATGTATTCATTTTGCGTAAGTATTTGGATAAAGAGAGTCTTCTCAGGGGACAATTGGAGGTAGTTACTTATCTCTCTCCATCTACCATGTTTGTCTCAGGAACTGAAGTACCTTTACCATTTGAGCCATCTTGTAAGTTGTATTATTTTCTTCCCACAGGCACCAGTGCAAATATTCTAGCTGATGAGTGACTTGAGCAGATGATAAACTTTAAAACCATCCTCCACTCTAGTAACACATATGCCCCTTGATCTTTAGATACACAAGACCAGATCATTGTCACTGCCATCATATGGTTGTCAACATGTAAAAGCAAAGAACTGTGTGATTATGAAGTAGTGCTTCCTTCCCAACTCCTGCCCCTAGTCTGCTTTTTATGAGTATTAGTAGCAATCTGTTTTAAGAATTTAATATATAGCCTCCAAGAAACAAAAAGGATAAAAACTGCACTCTTACAAAATTCCAAACTGCTATAGCACACATTCAGTGTTTACTTTATTATAATATTACTGCCAATGGGCTTTGCAGAGTAAAATAAATTTAGCACTAATGAGCACATTTTGAAAGTTTAAAAACACAATTTAATAAATGATTTAATGTAATCTCCACAAAAATGACTCCAAGTGGCAGAAGAGTCACAGAGTAGGAAAAAAAAACATGATAGAACACAGAAGCACAAACTAAGTAAGTTAAAGCAATTATAAGTCTTAAATTAGCTATTAATCAAGTTGTCCTTGTTGTCTTTTGATACCACAGTCTTATACAATGACAAAGCTAGGGCAATTTAATTGTGGCATTTAAAGGCTAGCAATTTAGCTGAATTTTGTTTTTGTTTTTGTTTTTTTGTTTTTCTACATTTCCTCTAAATATACAACATTTTATAGAGAACCTAAAGTCTAGCCCAGATCTAATAGTCACAGTTGAATTTATGTACTTCTCAATAACTATTGTGTTTTCAAAATGGCTATTGGTCAGCCACAAGATGGTTTACAGGCATAAATTTTCTAGACTTTAAAATAAGCTTCTATTTTCTAATCTTTGTTTTATTCATATATTTAGGTTACAACTTTATTTTTATAAAATGTCACATTCTGAGACTCCTTTATGTTATCTAAATACTAATACATTTATCTGAAACATATTATCCATTATGTGTTATGAAAATATAGCTCTAAGAGGCTATAGACACAGGACTAAAGCTAACAGGAACTTGGTTTTGAAAAAGATACTATACATTCATGTGATACTATACTGCACAGGGAGTATCTGAAAACCCTGAGAATTAGATTTAGATTTCTGTTTAAGTCCTAATACAGATCTATGCTCTTAATCACAGTGGTCCATATTCACACTCTTCCCAACACACATTTTCTGCTATATATCAGTTTTGTGTTTATTTCAGCAACCATCATTCTTTGCTGTTTCATTTTGCTTCCTGCCTTCCTTTCTGCTTTTTCTGATGCATGAATTGTATCATCAGACCCAGATATGGCTGTCTCTTGTGAGACTATGCCGGGGCCTGGCAAACACAGAAGTGGATGCTCACAGTCAGCTATTGGATGGATCACAGGGTACAACCCTATAGGTGGAACAACAATATGAACTAACCAATACCCCCCCCCCCGCCCCCCGGAGCTCGTGTCTCTACTCTAGCTGCATATGAATCAGAAGATGGCCTAGTTGGCCATCAGTGGAAAGAGAGGCCCATTGGTCGTGCAAACTTTATATGCCTCAGTACAGGGGAATGCCGGGGCCAAGAAGTGGGAGTGGGTGGGTAGGGGAGTGGGTGGGGAAGAGTGGGGGAGACTTTTGGGATAGCAATGGAAATGTAAATGAAATAAATACCCAATTAAAAAAAAAAAGAAAGTAACAGAAGCCACCTTATTCCTGATAAATCTCCTATGGATTGTCTACTCAGTAAAGCTGGGTGTGTATCCCCAGGACAACTCTTGGAAGCCTAGCTGTATTTCAGTCCTAACAACTGGGAAAGCTCAGGCCCATCCAACTGATTGTATTATAGGATTGTCTCACATACCTCTGAGGCTGTGGACCAGTAGAATAGGAAAGGTAGATAAAAACGATAACCTCCACCCCCTCCACTTTCAGAAGGGAACCTGATCTGGCTTTGGGTGAGGGAAAAGAACTGCAGGCCTGAGGGCCAGCAGAAAGAATGGAAGCAGGCAATCTCAGGAGATAAGAGGTTGAGGGAACCCTCCAGAATGCACCAGAGACCTGGGAGGTGAGAGACTCTCAGTATTCAAAGGGAAAGACTTTATTTGAAATGCCCTACAGTGTAGAGAGGGAACTTATAGAGCCCACCTCCAACAGGAAGACAGGACATCAAGTGAGGGATGGAGTTGCCATCCCACAATCACAACTCTGACCTATAACTTTTCCTGTCTAAAAGAATTACAGGGATGGAAATGGAGAGGAGTCCGAGGAAAAGGAGGTCCAGGGACAGGCCCAAAGTGGAATCAAGCTCAAGGGGAGGTCCCAAGGCCTGACACTATTACTGAGGCTATGGAATGCTCCGAAAAAGGGACCTAACCTAACATGATTGCACTCCATAAGATCTAATAAGCAGCTGAAAGAGTCAGATGCAGTTATTTGCACCCAACCAATGGACAGAAGCAGCTGACCTCTGTTGTTGAATTAGGGAACAGTGAAAAAAGCTGAGGAGAAAGGCAATCCTGTAGGAGGACCAGCAGTCTCAATTAATCTGAACCCCCGAGATCTTTCAAACACTGGACCACCAAACAGACAGCATACACCAGCTGATATGAGGTCCCCAATACACATACAGTGGAGGACTACTTGGTCTGTGTTCATTCAGAGACGATGCACGATGCATGTAACCCTCAAGACACTGGAGGCCCCACAGAGTTTAGAAGTCAGGTGGGAGAGGGGGTGGGGACATCAACATGCAGGCAGGAGAGTGGGGAGGAGGTATGAGATGTGGAGCTGTAAGAAGGTGGATGGGGGAGAGAAATAAAATATGGAGTTAAAAAATATAAATTAATTTTAAAAACCCAATAACCTCAGGTTTGGGGGTTGTTTTTAAGGCTTTTGCCTCGAGCAATAGGCAGAAATTCCCCTCTGCTTGGGTCTATGTGTTTGTTTTGGTTTTGTTGTTGTTGGTTGTTTTGGTTTTTTGTTTGTTTGTTTGTTTAGCAGTAAACACAGACCTGTGGAATACAGAAATATAGGTGGTTTTCTGATGCATTCAACAGATTGATCTATGCATATTAGATTAATAGTGGAGAAGTTTGGGGCCACCCACTTTTAACCTCCCTCTTCCAAATGAATGATTACCTGATACAGAAGGAGGTCCTAGACACCTTTAGACTAATGGGAAGATGGAGAGGAAAATAATCCAGCTGGACATAACCTTCCTTAGAAGTAATGCCTCCTAGCTGCAGGGAGGGCACTCTTCTTTGCCTGAGAACGTCTATGGCACTTAATAAACTCCGTTTCCATTTTACACTGGGCTGATTTTCTGTCTTTTACTCTTTTAACTAATGGAAAAGAATAATCCTCCTGCAGGCTAGTATCACTTTTATCCTTATGTCCTGATGTATCTAAGAGTTTTAAATTCAACAAAGACAAGCTTAAAGCTCGGATCCTAGCCAGCTGGCCATCCCATGGCCACTCCCAGCCATTAGAGCTGAGTTAGCAGAACTGGGTGACAGCCAAGCTCTGTCAGTGTATTCCTCCTGTGTATGTCCTTGGTCACATTAGGAAGACAACTAGTGATTCCTTATAGATCATAAAATCCCAAATCAATGAGCCAGTTTCCTTCACTTGCTACCTAATATCTAGCTTTGGTAGTGAGTCTTCATATTCATTTGAGTGGATTTAGAGTTACCATGGAAACATGCCTCCACGTGTATCTCAAAATTGTCAGATAGACATGACTGAGCATAAAAGACCCACCTCTATCTAATGAAGTGAGCACATCTCCAAGGGCTGGTCCTGGACCAAATACAAGGAGAAATTGACCTGGGCACATTTTTCCCACTGCCCTCTCTCCTGACCACAGCCACAATCTGACCAGAATCATCCTCAGTCTCTCCTCTATAAAGAAATGTCAGCTCAAATAAATATATCCTCTCTTGACTGGCTTTTATTCAGGCACTGAATCACAGCAATGAAAACATACCAGTAGAAAAAGGATATCCCAAGAGGTCCATCAGCTCTTATTTGTCCTGTCTCCTGGTAACGAAGAAGGATGTGTGGTTGTGAACTTGAACCATCAGTCCTCTTCCTCATTTAATTAAAATCACCAATGATCTAAGGAACTGCTCTGCCAATTCTGATTCCAAATTAAATGATCATCCATCTATGCCTCCATCACTCATCAGTGGCATTATTAATCAGCACAGACTGTCCCTCCTCCCTATAAAGAAAACCTATTATATTGTTTTCTAGAATACCACATATTGTGTTCTTTCCCCCACTTCCAAACACTTCTTCATCTATGATCTATTATAGGATATATTTTAACCCATGATTTGACAAGTTGAAATTCATGGCTTTGTTTTTTCTCTCTGCTTCTATTTACTAATTCCTCTTTTCCCTTGTTAATTTTCTTTGCCAACTTGAGAGCCATCTGGGAAGAGTGAACTGCAATTGAAAAATCACCTAGATCAAATGGTCCCTGGGCATTGTCTGGATTGTCAGGTTTTCTGGGAGGAGTCAAGCTGCTCTGGTTAGTGTCTTTACAGGTAAGTGTTTCTGAGCTGCATAAGCAAGTTATTTGAGCAAGCCAAAGTATGAACCAGCACATCTCCACAGTTTCTACTGCAGTTTCTCCTCAGCTTGCGATGCTATGCTGGCTGCTTCAGTTCCTGTTCTGACATCCATCAATGATGGATGGTGACCTGAAATGCAAGTTGAAATAAACCCTTTCCTCCTCTAAGTTGCTTTTGGTCAGAGTGTTTTATGACATGAACAGAATGAAACTGGAACAGTCTGGGAACCTCATCTTACCTCATGACTCAAAGTATCACCTACCATCAATGTATGACATATTTATACTTCCATATAGACTGGAAACGCTCTAAATCTCGAATTTCCTTGTGCAACCAGTTTTTGAAAAGGAATCATAAATAGATGAGCTCTATCCTTCCCCATGCTATATAGAAATGTTAACTTGTATCTTTATGTAATACTGAAAATTTAACATTTGATTTTTTCATACTTCTCAACTTGCCTAACCCTTTTCCCCCAATGACATTTCTTAAAGGGAGAATATAATTATTTGACATCATTCTTTATCTTTGTTTTCTCTAATGTTCCACATATATGCTATCTGTAAATCTGACAGATCTGCCCCCAAACATCATGCATCCAACCCTTCTTATTAAGCTCTAGAGCCTCTAATATCCCAACTACACAACCTGCCATGTTCTATTACCTAGAGTCCCAAATCATAAATACTTGACTGTTTTGCTGTCAGTGTTCAAATCTCTGCTTACAAATCACCTAAGAGGTTCACCATTCAAAATGCTTCTCATATCAAATGCCACCTTCTATGCAATTACTTTTTAAGATTAAGGTGGATACCTTGCATTGCACTTTATTGTTTTTACAACTGCATGAAGTCTGTTGTTGTTTGTTGTCTAATTGCATTTCCCATGAGAGATGCACTGGAAGAGAAAAGGGCTGCAATCTTCTCACTCTGCGAACCTTACAGTGATTCCTACATTGCGCAGTGGCACATGAAAAATGCTACCTGTGGAGTTGCCAGTAACTATTTGATTTTGCTTTACACATAGACTATTTAAGTGCAGAATTGGCATTCACTGAAGACATCTATTAGAAACTACATCATCAATTATTAATCTATAACTAATTGTGCAGTGCCAATGACTAAATCCCTAAATTCATTTAAGCCATTATAAGCATAACACCGTTAAACATTATTGAACAGACAGAACACACATAAATAAGACACCCTTTCTGTTTCAAAAACTTGATGTACATTAGAGAATACAATCAGAAAAATAAAAAAAATAAAAAGACCCACAATTATTTTGAATAAAAAATGATTTTTATATCACTCAAGGGTGGTAGGAAGATACGGGTATGTTACTGGTTATTAAACAGTCTTTTATAACTTAAATATTTAAAAGGATAAAGTAATTGAGAAGTATAAGTCCCATTTCTGGCTAATTATAAGATTTAAGGCAGTGTTTTCTAATTTTTATTGTTATTTAGTTTTATTCTATGACTCTCACTTTACTCATTTGTATAATAAGATAATTTATGAATATTAGTTGAGGAAAGTGTGAATAAAACATAAAACCAGGTACTGACCCATACTTGCCCCATCTATGTGGTTGCAGTGACATTGAATATATGGTCCAATAAGTTATATGGCTGTGGAATAATAGGTTTTATACTGAATACACCCCTTAAAGCATTATCTTACGGTTTACTTATGGATATGTGCTATGCACATGTGTGTGCATGTACCTGCAGAAAGTCATAAGTGTGTGTCAGGCACACTGAAGCTAAAATTACAGGGTTCTCTGCAAAAGCAACAAGTACCTTAAGCTGCTGAGCTCTCTCTCCAGCTCGTGATATATATATTTTAGATGAGTTATATCTTTAATAATAAGGAAGGATAATAAGCTTGTATGAATAAGACTGACTTATTTTTTATCAGGGCCATTTTGTCAATAATCTTCATGATATTTCTAATTAAGGAAGATACAGCAAACAAAGATGAAAATACCAACTTAAATCATATTGTATATCTTTACATACTTGAGTGGAGCATCCAAATATTTTACAAATATTTATGGCTTTGTTGAAATTTCAACTTTAGTGGGCTACTTGAATTTTAAACACAGACCTTACTTTTATTTTTGAAAATGATGGTTGGGTGATAAACTGTTCCCACCTACACAAATTCCTACACAGACTCCCCCTCATTGACACATGCAGGTACATGCTTGCACATGAAAATTCCTTCTGCATGCTTTCTCATGTCATCTAGCCAGCTGGTGACAGCCAGCTCTGACCATCATTACAGAGGAAATTAAAAAACCTGCAGGGATCATAGAAATTTAATTAAGAACTACTTAATTATGAATCATGGATGGGCAAGCTATGTACTGTGGACTACAGCTGGTCGTCAGCCATATTCTGTATACCCCTCAAGCTAAGAGTGGTTCCAAATTTTAGATACTTCACATTTTAATTTAATTTATTTAATATTTTAATTTATAAATAAGAGTATATTCATCTACAATTTCCCATAGGCTTTGAATGTTTTCTGGCCCTTGTGGAAGTGTGGTATCTCATGTAAAGGACTGACATTCAAGATTAGTACAGGGAAAGGCTAAGGACCTGATGTTTTGGGAATACGTTCATATCCTTTTAAGCTTGGAATCATTTGTAAAAAGAAAGACAATGATCTTAATAGTGTGGAAATAAACCTGTGAACATTCAAGTATCACAGGTGATTATATAGCACATCTCCTCATTCTTCCATCCTCAACATATTCTCTCAAGGTAACTCTTTCTAACTTTATATCTTTTCAATTTTTAGCTAACCTACTGAATGCAATTAGTGCTATTTATGCATACATGCATTCATACATGAGTATAGGCCCATCCATTGCAGCATGAGAAACCTAATATCCTCAATAAAGAATCAATCGTTCTATCCCATGCCCAGTAACTTTCAAGTGCCACTGTCTCCTTAGTAAGGGGTAGATCTGGAGTTTACCTATCCAATCTATTGTGATCTTATGTGAATCTTAGGCAAGTAGACCCAGCTGTTGTGAATCGGTGAGCATAATCGTTATGTGATGTCCACAAAATAATATGTCACAGTAGTCCTCCTCATCTTGCTGAATTTACATTATTTCTGCCTCCTCTTCAGTGAAGTGTCCCTGAGTGTCAATGATGGTGGGTTAATGAAGATGTCCAACTTAAGAATGAGTAATCAATCACTGTCTCTTATTCTTGACACTTTTACTGGTTACATATGCATCTATCTATTGTCTGTTGCCCAATGCACAAAGATATGCATCTGACCAAAGTTGAGACCATCCCGGGTCTGTCTTCAACAGAAGCAGGCAGAAGGTAGAAGTTTGAGCCTGGCCTTCTTTAGTATTTTATAAATCCAATAAATATTTTAGACCTACCCCAATGGAATTCTATGTTTAGTCCTTTTGTATTTCTTAAGGTACCATTTTAAGTATGTAATACAAAATTTTACATCTATTATTGTTCAGAATTCTGGAGAAAATTTAGTTTTCTGTGTTTGTTGTTCTATTCAGCTCTACTTTTCTACAATTGAAAGTCTATACCCAGCTCTGTCATTTCATACATTTGTTGCAAAATTTCAGGGTCTTTACTTAACAGTAATTCTATTAAGTAATCATTAAAAATATCAAAGGGCAATTTTAACAGATACAGTTCTGAAATGTTCATCTATTAGTTCCAGGCCATTTTTTTTCCCCAAGGACATTCCAGATACTTGATGTTTCTGTCAATATAATGGACACATTAAAATGGCTCATGAATAGACAGGTCTTAAAAAAGATACCTCAGTCCTTGACTTACAACAACCCTTTATTCCTGATATTTTGTGCTGTTTTTACAAAGAAACCTCAATTGATAACCTACTCAACCATGAAAATAGCAGAGTTTAGGGGCTTGACTTAACATCTTACAAAAGATTTTTTTCTCCTCAGTTCACAAAACCAAATAATGATAATCGTTTCAAATAATCTGTGACTGAATTTCAGGGGTGGCTTTGGGCAGAAAATGTGTCTACAGCTATGAAAAATACGGTCTTGGTTGATTTCATTTTAAGAGCTAAGATCAAAATGTACATTCAAATACATTTAAGATTATGATATATTTAAAGCTATCATGGTTCTTTTGTTGAGATTTGTTACTGTACACACTGCTCAGGTTTTTAGAGACATTAGAATTAATTCAAGCTCAAATGTTTAATCTTAGTTACTTACTAAGCATCCCTTGTCATCCTCATTAGCTTTAATTGTCAAAATGACACAGCTCACCTGATAGAGAATTCACAATTGGAGAAATTTCTAGGACAAATTCTTTGTGGAATTATTTTAGCACGTATCCATTCAGAATGGCCTATTCCACTGTGGGCCACACCAAGCCTGGACAAGAGGTCCTGGATTGAATAAGAAAGTTAGCTAAAAAGAACTTGAAAAAGCCATCAAGAAGCATTGTGCCATGGTTTGTGCTTCAAGTTCCTGTTGATGCTCCAGGTCCGAAGAACTGTGACCTGGAAATGTAATGCAAATATAACTTTTTCCCTCTATATTGCTTTTGTTCTGTTTTGTTTTTCTTTCTCAGCAACAAAAAGGGAACTAGAACACTTGTATATATTTTAAAAATGAACACTCACTCCTGCATGTATGGTCTGACCCATTATGAATCTCTGGATGGTGGAGCTTGGACATGGGCATTTTTTTCACAGCTCTCCATAAGAGCTCCCAGAGTGGAAAGTCAGAAGGAGCTTATGTGATGCTTGACTTGAACTGTCCCGTAGACACACCTAAAAGACGTGTGTGTGTGTGTGTGTGTGTATGTATGTATGTAAGTATGTTGTGTGTGTGTGTGTGTGTGTGTGTGTGTGTGATACACTGGTGATATACATAACACATAGTAAAGTTCTGTATCCATAAGAGTTACAGATTTGTGTATGGAAGACTAATTTCCTTACTAAACAATTAAAAAAAGAAACAAAACACAAAACTAATATACGTTTATTTTGTGCCAGATTGCTGACAATACAGGTATATGAATAATTAAATTGGTACACCTTCCTAGGATACCCGGTGGAGATGGTCCAAACACTACCACCTTTTTTTTAGCATCAGAAGTGAAGTAGATAAAGAGATTGCTCAGAGAATAAAGATCTACCCTGGAACTTTACTTTCTAAAAGCTTCGAGTACTGGATTGCATGCTTAATAGCAGTTAAATGCTGCATTTTATTGTGCATTTTTAACACATTAAAATTCTATTTTTTTAAAGTAACTATTGGCAAGTAACAGTTGTTGTGGGAAGGGTACTGCGTACACCAGTGGTGTAGACACAGCTTAGCTGTTCATGCTTCAGTAACTCACCTACCACCCACTCAGGCAAGAAATCTTAATTAAACTCAGTGGATCGTACACAAAAGGAGACATGAATGTGGGAGTAAAATTATGAAACAAAGGCCTTGGAAGGGGGTTCAGGAAGAGGCATGGGAAAAGAAATACTAAAATTAATTATAAATATGTAAAACAATGCAGTGATAAAAATAAAAGGGACAATTGAAATAATACCCATAGAAATACATGTTTTTGTTTTGTTTTGTTTAAGGATGCTCTAAGTTCTGTATCAGTAGAAGACTCTTATGTTTATGTATTTTAAAAGAAATTTCAGTGACTGGGAGTCTGATGTAATATAATACATAACATGAAATAAAACAACAAAAGCAGTTTCAGAGTAAGAAAAAATGTTTGGAGAGATGCATTATTCTATTTTTTTTCTTTGCATTTTCATTGTGAAAAAAAACAACGTACAAAATGGCTGGGGGAGGGAAGGGATTATTTGGCTTATACTTTCTGGTCACAATCCTTCATTGAGGGAAATTAGTGCAGAAAGTAGAGGCAGGATCCAGGAACTGGTTGCTATTCCACACAAAAGTATCTCTACCAAGGAATTCACTCATACCCAAAGACATACGGAAGGAACAAGAGAGGATGTTACCTCTTAGCTCATTCTCTCATTCCAAGATTTAGTTATCTTTCTTATAAGGCCCAGACATACTTACCTAGTGATGATGCCACGCACAGTGGGTTGAAACACTCCCACATCAATTAAATAATCAACACAATCCTCCACTGCCATGCTCATAGGTCAAAGTAATTTAGGTAATTTGAGCTAAGTAGAACACCATCTTGTTTCACAGTACAGTACGCATGGCAGAGAATGCTTGGTGACAGCCGCAGAGAGCAGCTGGCAACAACACCTCCACAGTAAGCTAGCATAGAATGAAGAATTCTGGCACTAAGCTTGCTTTCTCCATTTCCTTCAGTTCAGGACCCTAGTCCATGGAATGGGACCACTCACAACTAGAGTGGGTCGAACAACTGCAACTAATGTCATCTAGAAATGTCCTCACTGACAAGCCCAGAGATTGTCTCCCAGGGGATTCTGCATCTCACAAGTTGACAATGAAACGAAAGGTAAAGTAAAAACATGTGAGCGAAACCTCCAAATTGATGAGGTCTTATGTTTCTGGATTTAAAATCACTTATACAGAAACTAAGTTTTGGGTGGGATGGTAAAAAAAAATTACAGTTTTTTACTTTGTCATAAATTGAAGAAAAATATCTTACTGTAAATGTAACCTTTATTTGCCTGAGGAAGCTGTCATCTCATAAGCTTACTGCTGAATAAGCTCACCCTTTCTAGTTCTTCCTGAACTTTCTCTTGACCTGTGTCTAACCTGTAAGTTTTTATCATAAATATGCTACACACACACACACACACACACACACACACACACACACACACATATTCCAGTATTCATATAAAGTAGTTTCCTCCAGGAAAACTAACTCTTATGTTATGAAAGCAGAGATTAATATTTATATCAAGTGTTGTTTGTGGCCATATATACTGCAAAGAAATGGAAAGACTGAGATAGACTTCTCAACCAGTATTCAAAATCAAATTTCACATGACTATTTGCTCTTGAGTGACTCATGAGGCTGGAAATCAACATCTGGACTATGCAAAATGTATGTTGATGATCTTCTGGGATAAAACTCAATCCTTGCTAATTCCTAGGAATCTAGCATGTTCAACCACAAAGCAAGATGAGCCAGGTCTATTAATAAATTTTTAAGATTAGGTTCTTTGCTTATTATTACATCTTATTTATTTCTTTTGTGCAGATGTACATGTTTGCCTGTGGTGTGTGTGTTTGTGTGCAAGTATGCTATGGTAGTCAGCTGCAGGTTTAGAGAACAACTGGAAGAATCAATTACTTTCTCCTGTGATGAGGGTCTAGGATATTCAACGTGGAGGTGGTTAGTGTGACAGCGAGCACCTTTGCCCACTGAGCTGTTCCACCAGCCCCATACACACCACATGGATATCTCACCACATCTAACACCAAGCATAATTTTAAACATTACAATTTAATTAAAAATTTGAGAGTGTCAGAACCTGAGTTTACCTCATGCTTTGTCATAAATTGAAGAAAAGTGTCTCACTGTAAATGTAACCTTTATTTGCCCGAGGAAGCTGTCATCTCAGAGGCTTACTGCTGAATAAGCTCACGCTTTCTAGTTCTTCCTGAACTTTCTCTTGACCTGTGTCTAACCTCTTCTCTCTGCAACCTGTTTCTGTAAAATTGTTCCATTAAAACTGCCTCCTTTCTTTTTTGCTCTCTCAACACTGCTCTTTCTCTTTTCAAAAGATATATTTATTTTATATATGTGAGTACACTGTTGCTGTCTTCAGAGACACAAGAATAGGGCATTGAATCCCATTACAGATGGTGTGAGCCACCATATGGTTGCTGGAAATTGAACTCAGGACCTTTGGAAGAGCAGACAGCGCCCTTAACCACTGAGCCATCTCTCCAGTCTCTATGTTGCTCTCCTAAGTCACCTCTCTTTTCCTGTCTATTCTCCTGAGAGTTGGGTGTATCTTATTTCTGACTCATTCTGTCAAGTCTTTCTTGGATTCATAACTCTGTCTGTCCCTCAATTAGATGTCACTTTCAAACATGGCTGCTTCCCTTTACTAACTACTTTTACCTTAAAGGTATATGCAAAGGGTGTGTCTGTATTCCAGCAAGAGCAATTAAAGGTGTGTAGCCTGTCTGCATTCCAGCAGGATCCCATAGTCCTAGAAGGTCTTTGGATGTGATCACTTGCCAGAACAGCCATGTTGCTGAATAACATCTGTCAACATTTCATAAGTGTGGCCTATGAGATAGAGTATGTCAGAGGGATGAACATTTCTCAAAATATAGGAGCTGTCATATGAAGTAGTCCCTTTATAGCAGAAGAGTATAATTATCCTGTGTTCTTGACCATTGACATGTATCAATATAAACACAAATAATTCTACATTATGTATTTATTTTCCTCAGGAACATTAATTGTTTTATATTTCCACTAGCCACATGAAGTTTGTGGCCACTGGTATGATTTCCAAGACATCAAACATTTCTGTCATGGCAAGCAAGTCTATAATATAAAAACTATTTTGACTTTGAATGTCTTAGAACCTGATGGTAGGAAGAAGTAATTGATTCTCCCAAGTTGTTCTCTAAACCTCCAGATGAGCACCATGGCATATTTGGTCAAACACACACACACACACACACACACACACACACACACACATGCATTCACACAAAAGAAATAAATAAGATATAATAAAGATCAAAGAACCTGTCTAATCCTCCTTGTTGAAATCAAAGTTGAATTTCTTGTGTGTATAAGGTATAAGAGTATAGACTTGATGAGAAACTGGAAATCAGAAGCAGGTCACAACTGTTGCTACTGACATTATTTTTTTTTCCATTTTTTATTAGGTATTTAACTCATTTACATTTCCAATGCTATACCAAAAGTCCCCCATATCCACCCACCCCCACTCCCCTGCCCACCCACTCCCCCTTTTTGGCCCTGGAATTCCCCTGTACTGGGGCATATAAAGTTTGCAAGTCCAATGGGCCTCTCTTTCCAGTGATGGCCGACTAGGCCATCTTTTGATATATATGCAGCTAGAGTCAAGAGCTCCGGGGTACTGGTTAGCTCATAATGTTGTTCCACCTATAGGGTTGCAGATCTCTTTAGCTCCTTGGCTACTTTCTCTAGCTCCTCCATTGGGAGCCCTATGATCCATCCATTAGCTGACTGTGAGCATCCACTTCTGTGTTTGCTGGGCCCCGGCATAGTCTCACAAGAGACAGCTACATCTGCGTCCTTTCAATAAAATCTTGCTAGTGTATGCAATGGTGTCAGCGTTTGGATGCTGATTATGGGGTGGATCCCTGGATATGGCAGTCTCTACATGGTCCATCCTTTTATCTCAGCTCCAAACTTTGTCTCTGTAACTCCTTCCATGGGTGTTTTGTTCCCAAATCTAAGGAGGGGCATAGTGTCCACACTTCAGTCTTCATTCTTCTTGAGTTTCATGTGTTTAGCAAATTATATCTTATATCTTGGTTATCCTAGGTTTGGGGCTAATATCCACTTATCAGTGAATACATATTGTGTGAGTTTCTTTGTGAATGTGTTACCTCACTCAGGATGATGCCCTCCAGGTCCATCCATTTGGCTAGGAATTTCATAAATTCATTCTTTTTAATAGCTGGCTACTGACATTATTTGCTTTCCTAGTCAATTAATCAATTCCAATTCTGACACTATAAGATGAATGTGTCTGATTAATCTTAAATTAAATTGTAACGATATGTAAAATTATGCATCAATAGGAATTCGAAATATAAGATGATTTATTTACAATAACAAATTAGTTTTTCAATGTTTTAAAATATGTCAACTTCACCACTGAAGTCAAAAGAACTTTAATTTGTCTTTTAATTAAACAATGGATTGAAGTGATTTTTTTTGTGTGTGTGTGTGTTAATGACATCAACTCATGTCACATTGTGTCCAAAAACCATACAAAAGTGGATGAAAATTTGTCTTTAGTGGCCTAATACTCATTTAAAAATATATTCCTCCTTTAGATAAATGAGATATACAAAGTACATGTGAGATAAAACAAAGGCATAATTTTGCTTGAGATATAAACATTTAGTTTTCCAAAACTCATTAACATGGTACATGTCCTTAATCACAACCATCAGGAGAAAGAATTAGGAATATCTCTGAGCACTCAAGACCAGTCAGGTGTGGCAGAAATGTCAGGACTACGTGCCAATATTCTGTCTCCAAAAATATTTAGAAACCATTTTTACTCAAAGTGTAAACTAGAACTACGCCAATATATGACCTCTTTAAATGCTCTTTTTTTTTTTCTTTTTAAATACATGTGAAGCTTCCCTTATGGTTTCTAGTTTCTGACAGCACAGCCACTTACACAACACTGCAGGATAAAGAACACTTTCTTTTTCATATATAGCACTCAGAATGGAAAAACTTTACTGAACTTATTGCCAAGTTCAAGACCCTGAGGCTGCAAGTGACAAATGACCTCAGTGCTCCAAGTGAGTTGCAAGTTTTCATCCCTAGTTATTCCTCGCATTTCCCCAATGCTTTTGTTATTTGGCTGAGATTTTGAGATTAAAGAGTTGGAAAGACAATTTTTAAGTATCTCAAAAGCTGTCAGAATTGGGTGTTCTGCCAATAATAAGTTTGTATGGAATACTTATGGGAAAGTTTTAAAGATACATCTGTGATACAAAAATATTTTACACAAAATTGGAAAGAAATTATTAATTAGAACTTGTGTTTGTACATGTAATTGGAGACCTAAGTGATAAGTGATATTTTTAGTCATAAAAGGAAGTTATAATACCTATTATTTCCCCCAGTTGGCCTCCTCTCTAAACTGCTAAATATGCCTACACTTATAGCTATTTATATGTATACTTGTATACATTATTGACTAGGATTCACTTGTGATGGCAACATGCTGTTCTTTGTCTTTCTGAGATTTGAGTATCCTTGCTTAACATTCTACTTTTGAGACTTACCCATTTTCCTGCAAATGTTGTGATTCCATTTTTCTCTATAGCTGTATAAATTACCATTGTGTACATGTACAACATTTTCATTATCCATTCTTCCATGGATGGATGGATATCTAGGATAGTTACTTGTCTATCCAGAGCAGACCATCAATAAACATAGATGGTCAACCATCTATTGCTGTTTTAAAATATAGACCTTTGCACTTTCATCAGTTGTGATAAGCACAACACATTTTAGGAGGTTTCAGAAGTGGAGAGGTGGTACATTTAGATTAACAAGAAACCTGTGTCACTATGCGTACTTCCTGTTGAATTTTGCTAAAAATACTGCAATATCACTGTATGTTGTACAAATATGTTTACAAATGTAATTGATTCAGTCATCACTAATATAGATCAAGGTACATATATATGCACTCATTATCAAAACAACATATGGATATGAGATGTGTATGTGTTTGTTTTATACCTATACATATTCTAATATTTGCATAAATTTTAACTTGCAAGTTAAAATATGGGCATGAAATCAATACATACCTCATTCAAAGAATACTCACAAAATAATGAACCTATATGGTGATAATTAATATAAATACCTATCCAAGTCAAACAAAACTGATTAGTTTATGTGTCAATGGAACCATATTTAACGTAAAATTAATGCCAAATATTCTTTGAACTGGAAAGCCTGCATAAGTTAGAGGGTACATTTGAGAAAAGTATTTGTTTCTCTATTAGAAAGTTAGAAAAATATGAAATTACAGATTGTTTATTGGATAGACTTAGTACATCTATGCTGAGAAGTGTAATGTGTATTTTTGTTTTCATACAGCTATGTCCATACCTTGTATATTTTTGTATTGATGGGCACCAGACAGATTGGTGCCCCAACCATTCTGTTGTGGGATCTGGGCACTACCTTTTTATAATTACTATAATAAACCTAGTAAGAATCAACTTTCATAAAATTCTGTAGAGGCCATAAATTGCATAAAATTCCTGATATCAAATAGTAGATCTAAAATGGAATCTCTTCAGAAAGATGAAGATAATGTCTCCAGTTTCCCCACTAACTGTGGGGATTGTACATCAGAGTGACAATTTCATATTGTCTTTATTTTCTTCTCATTTCTAGAAACTAGCTTGATTTTTCTTTAATACAGATTTTTAAAGATATAGAAAATTGTAATAAGCATTATCTGCTTTGTGGAATTTTAATCAGAGTAAAGTGTATAGCTCTGAGTTCCAATGACATGGGATAGGAAAAAGACTTGAGTATATAGATAGAGAGGAGACTGAGACTGAGGCAGATGTTAACCCTTCGAGTGCCCAGATCCCACCTGTGGGACCATCCTATCAGTCAGGTGTTAGAGTTGGCAGTGTGAATACAGCTCAGTAAACTTCAATTAATTTAATCTTCTCCCAAATCCCTTGATAACCATACTATACTTTATATATTATAGGTGAAAAAAATGGAAACAAAGGTTGTTTCATGTAAAAGATTAAGGTTGTATACCTGATAGTAAGGCTGCAGGTCTTGGGGTTGGGATAAGGAGTACATAATAACCTTTGAGTAATTTTATAGCCTTTTGATGCAAACAACAAGCGTCAAGTTTCAACCCTGAAGTGATTCTTTTTTAAGGCAGTACATTTCATTATCTCCAAAATATAGATGATTTCCTCTTATATGAATGAGGTTACATTGTACCTGTTATAACACGAAAAACAGAGGAGGCTGGGAAACTACTCTTAGCCCAATCAGTCAATAAACCAATCAATCAATCAATCAATCAATCAATCATTTTGGCTATTTTCACACTTATGGATAGAAAAGAACCCAATCTCTGCTATAGTAGGGTTATATCCACACTAATAGAAAAAGAAAAGACGATGTATCAATAAATCTGCTTAGAGCTAGTGGTCTCTCCAGGAAATTCTTCTCTACCCACCAAGTCTGTAATGCTTGCTAAATATCTTGGTGTTTTTCTCTCTATTAATTTTCTAGCTGGGGAAGTCAAAGACTCCACCTGATATCCAGAAACACTGGCAAAGAGAAAGTCCACCCTCTTGTACTGACTCACAAGAATACACCCACTGCTAATCAGTGCAAAGGATTCTGGGATTCACCTTCATGGTACCTGGTTGGAAAATTATTCATCATGATGATGTTAAGAATCTCCAGATGTTTGTCATCCTGAGGATGATATTTTGGGTGACTAATCATTGTTAGAGGTCGAAATTTTCTGAAATTGAATCTTCTGCCAATAATTGCAAATGGAAGCTCAGAGGCATAATTATGTTAATTTAACACACAAATTTAAAATTTCAATATCTCTCCACACTTGCAGGCAAATACCAATATTTCCACACACTTTCAAGAAATTGTAGGACCCCAGGCAAAAAGTAATAAAGAACTAGATCTGAAGAAAGGCCAATAAACCCATCATTCATTGATTTCAAGACAACAGCTAACGTCATAAATATGAAGAGCAGATTTCAATAGATCTTATTTCAGAATGCCTCAATACAGAGAGGAAAGTTCCAAGAATTATAAATCTTTGTTCAACTATAGCCCCAGGAAAGGTCAACAAAGGGCAGGTGAACTTTAAATGTGGAATATCCCCTAGAGACTTATGTGTGTCAACACTTGGCTCCCAGCTGGTAGTGCTAGTCTGCAAAGTTGTAGGCCCTTTAAGAAATGGAACCTTTCCAGAGGAAATGGGTTAGTAGGGGCAAGAACTTGAGGGTTTATTGCTAAACAGCATTTCCGGTCTGCTCTCTACTTCCTGACTGCAGATCCAATGGGACTCCGGCTTCCATACCTTTCAAGCCAAGATAAACTATATTCTTTCTTAAAGTGTGAACCAAAATAAACCCTTCATTTCCAGAATTAATAATTGTCCGTTGTTGTCAGAGAACTGAGAAGCATAACTATGTTATGCAGCAATTTTTTTTTTTTATAATTCAAACGTTTCCTGTGGAAAGGAGGCTACTTAAGACAAGAAGATAGCCAGTTTTACAAAATCCAACAGATAAAAAACTCATACATTTCAGGAATATTCTGAGACTTATACAATTATCAAGACCCCTCTTGAAGGTTGTATGCATAGTAAGGATTACTGGGGGAAGAGGCTAGCATGACTTACCTAACTGCCTACAAATTATGCAGAAAGCTTCAGGGATTAAACTGTCATGAGTTGTCACTCATATTGCAGTGTGTTTTTCAGAGATGAGGTAGCCTTTGAGTCATTCATATTCTTATAAGTACCTTCTTACACAGACTCCTGAAAGTAAACTCATTGGTTGACCAAGTGGGACTTTGGTAGAATGGTTTATCTGTTATGTCTGAGATGACCAGATATTTGGCTACATTTCTCAGGGGAAAGACATAATAAACTAATATGCTTACAATAATGATCCTGTGATCATACAGAATGATAGGCAACATCAGAAAAGAAAGAGTTGTGAGCAATGATTCAAATGTGCTACATCTATGTGGGAACAGCTTTGGTGTTTGGCTTTGTTTTAGTGGGAAGGGTTAGAAGTATGCAGAGCATGGACAGCAGAAATTTATTTTTTCAAATATCTTAAAGCTGCATACTAAAATGTACAAGCATGTTTTTTCTTTTGCCTCTATCCTTGCCTTATCCAATCCTAACTCCCCCCCTGTTCCTTCACATGATGACCTATCTCACGATGCTCCATCTGTCTTTGAAGTCTAAATATAGCCACATTGAATTCCTTCTTTGCCCTTTCTTAGTCTCCTCTGACTTCAGAGGTCTTTGAAGTCAAATAATTTTTCCAAGTATCTGTCTAAATGCTTGTACAACTATATTCTTTTTACCCTCTTTGTTGCCTACATTATTTACTAGTTCTGATTTATTTGCTCTAAGACAGATCATGATACAAAGCGCTCTCTCTCTCTCTCTCTCTCTCTCTCTCTCTCTCTCTCTCTGTGTGTGTGTGTGTGTGTGTGTGTGTTGGGTATATGATTAGAGTATGAGTCGAAGATCTTACATGTTCAACATAAGCATATGCCTACTGAATGTATTCCCAGACCATGTAATCTCATTTTTAAGCAGGAAAACAAAATTTTCTAAAATTGATTTACTAAGTATCCATACACTGTAAGCCTAGGGGTGCCCCAAGAGGGGTGCCACAATGAATGCTCAGCTTTTTAACAGTACTTCCTTTATTCTTTGCACCTCTTCTCTGAGAGATCACAGTCCAGCAGTTGTTATTTATTTCCAGAACAGTCCCTTAGCTTCTCATACAAAAGCCAAACACTTTTCTTTCCTTTTTAAAATTTATTTATTTACTTTGTATCCCGATTGTGTCCCTATTCTTCCTCTCCTCCCAGTTCCATCCTTACAAATCCCTCTGAAGCCAAAGATATTTCAATGGAATTCCTGAGCCAGCTGTTCAGAGAAGCAAGTTTTCATTTCAGATGATAAAACATATGACATTGGATATAAAACTGTAATGGAGGGAGCATCCAGAATATTGGATGTTCTGAAAAGTACCAAGAGTAAATTAGATGTCAACTTTAAGAAATGTTTTAGAAACTATCACAAAGAAAGAACAAGTGAACATTAATTTTGAGAGCAAGCAAGGCACAGGAGTATAACTTGAAATACATTGTAGTATAGATTGGCATAAGGCCTGAGATGAAAACCAATAATCAATAACAATATAAAATGAGTTTTCTGTACTAGATAAATATTTAGTTAGAAAATAAAAACTGCTTAAAAATGTCCAAGAAACATAATCATAGTAATTAAAATTTGCCATTTTATCTACAAAATATCTTATTTCACAAGGGCAAAGTTAATGATAAAAAGTTATTTGAGCATTTATAGGAAAGGAACGCATATCAAGCTCATAAGGATGTCTGTGGAATAGAGTTTTCTTGCACATCACATAGAGCCCTACACATAGTTCAACTGACATAAGAATAATGTATGTTCATGGTTGTTCTTGTTGTTTCAATCTGTAATACATGATTACAGGACACTGGAATGCAAGACCTTTGAAAAGCCATTGAAGAAAACAACATGAAAAAAACTTTGCTAAAATGTACTCCAATGACTATGAACTTAATCTAATAAAACATAAACAGTGATAAAAAAATGAAAGTTAATCAGTAAAATGTTCTGTTTTGCAAATTAATAAGTAGTTCTCTTTTTTCCCATTGTTTCTTCTTAATACAATTAAAATCAGAAGAGGGTCAACAAGATGACTCAATACGCAAAGCACCTGCCACCAAGTCTGATGATCCAATCCTGAGATATACATGTTTGATGGAAATAATCTATTCAAGTTATCATTCACACATCCAGACATTATTGTAGCCTATACCTGCACACACATAAGCAGTAAAAATAAAATACTTTTAAAAACAGTGGCTAGAAAGCAGTCATATGTACGTTGACATCTAATGCAAAGCATAGAGCCTTCTTATATTTTAGATCTCATGCTGAACAAGTTACTAACACAAAAATACCAGGGAGCAGAGCAAAAAGATAAGCCTACTCTTTTCTGACATGTCAGATAAAAAGGTGCATTAAGGCAGAAAACTCTTTAAAAATAGACATTTACTCCATCAAACAGAGTAGATTAAAACCTCACAACCATCCATGTCACAAAATTCCTCTTGCAAGGCCAGACTTCTATCCACTGGTGACTGCAAAAAGCAGCCCTGTCCTTCCTGCCAATGGACTTGGGTCACAGAAGGCCAAGAAGTGAATCAAAACTATCATCTTTGTCAATGATGAAAGAACCTTCTCTGTGCTTTAATGCTAAGAGAGATTTCTGTGGAATGGTGTACTACCATCTTCACTTGAGAGGAGTTTCGTCTCACTGCAGGCAGTCAGAATTGACCCAGGGGAGCCAAATCTTTATTACTAACTAGTACCAAGAAGGATCTAGCCCTTTCTCCAGGAGTCAACACAGAGAAGAGAGATCTACACTCTCTAACTTGCCAGTGCAGAGCACAGTGCTTCTCTCTTTATCAGAATAGTTCAGTTGAGTTAAGCAAAACAGCTCATGAATAAATTCCTTCATACATATCGTCACCATGTACTAAAGATTTAGTAACATTCTTGATATGTCAACTGACAGAAAAATTCCCACTTGAATAAAAAAAAACATCTTCAGATATTAACATCCAGATGGCAGGTTGTCAAGAGGTTCAGGAATCTTCCTAGGATGTGGAATGAAAGATTATAAGAAGCCGGGCATGGTGGCACATGCCTTTAATCCCAGCACTTGGGAGGCAGAGGTGGGTGGATCTTTGAGTTCAAGGCCAGCCTGGTCTACAGAGTGAGTTCCAGGACAGTCAAGGCTACACAAAGAAACCCCATCTCAAAACAAACAAACAAACAAACAACAACAACAACAAAAAAAAAAAACAAAACAAGATTATAAGAGCCAGAAGAGGTTGACAACATAGTACAATTATGACACTATACATATATATGTATATAAACTCTAATATATATTAGAGTTTTCACTTCTACTGTAGAATGATAACACTAGACAGTTTTTGTAATATGTATACTTGTATGTGTCTGTGTATACTGTATATACCATTATAATAGTTAATTTTTATTATAAATTTAAATTATTTTGAAATTAACCAGAAAACATACTTTTGAATGTGACTGTGACTGGAAAATAGTTGCTCTAAATGTGTGTAGTGCCATCCTATGGGCTGGAATCCCTGACTGAATAAGTAATAAAGGGAGGTAGCCATTAGAATGGCAATGTTCATCTCTCTCTGCTTCCTGACTGACAATGCAATGTGAACAGCTGCCTCATTCATGCTCAGGCTGCCACAGCTTCCACATCATGATGAACTGTATCCCTCTGAACTGGGAGCCAAGAAGTAAACATCATTCCATAAGTCACATTTGTTAGGCATTTGTCATTCAAAAGCATAAGCCAGAGACCTGGGACAGGGGTTTGGAGGGAGAAGCTCCAGGATGTCTAAGGGGGTGACTCTAGCTGAGACTCCTAACAGTGGGGGATATGGATCCTGAAGGGGCCACCTCCTTTGGCCAGGCAGGACACTAGTAGAGGGGTAAGGATGCCCAACCATCCATAAAACCTTCAACCAAAATTGTGTCTTGTATACAAGATGTACAGGGACAAAAATGGAGCAGAGCCGAAATGAATAGCTAACCAATGACTGACTCAACTTGAGACCCATCCCACGGTAAAAAACAATCCCTGACACTATTAATGATGCACTATTATGCTTGTAGACAGGAGCCTAGCAAAGCAGTCCTCTGAGAGTTCCAACCAGAGGTCAATGGGAACTGAAGCAGAGACCCACAGCCAAAAAGTAAACTCAGGGAGTCTTGTGGAAGAGTTGAGGGAAAAGTTAAGTGATTAAAAGGGGAAAGGGACTCCACAAGAAGATCAACAGAGTCAATTAACCTGGATCCATGGGACCTCCCAGAGACTGAACCACCAACCAAAGAACAAGCATTGGATCTTCACAGTCCCCTCCAACTTCCCATCGTGCACATATATAGCTTACTTACAGCTTGGTCTTCATGTTAATCCTCCAAAACCTTAAGCAAGGTAGGGGGGATGGGTCTGTCTCTGCATCTGTTGTCTGACTCTAGATCCTTTTCCCCTAACTGGACTGCCTTGTCTGGCCTCAGTAGGAGAGGATGAACTAATCTTAGAGTGAATTGATGTTCCAGGGTAGAGTACACCCTCTTGGGAGGGTGGCTCCCCTTTCTCAGAGGAGAAACAGAGTGGGGACAGGAAGGAGAATAGGGCCACAAACAGGATGGAAAGTGCATGGATGAATATATATATATATATATATATATATATATATATATATATATATATATATATATATATATATCCAAACTTATATTATATATATTCATATCCAAATATATATATTCATGGAACCTTTCTATAAGATTGGATATGAATCAGAAATTCCAACAACCACAATAGGGTAAAAACAAGAAGTAAAGGAAAAAGATCAGAAGGAATGAATAGGCCCTCTTTGCAGATAACTTGATAGCTTATGTAGAAAATACTAAGAATAAGGATGTATCAAAACTATATTTTTCTAAAACTAATAAATGAATCTTTAAAAGTTCATAACTTACAGTAGACTTTAAAACACATGTTTGTATGATACCTGAAAACCAGCAGAAGCCATAATTTAAAATACAATATCAGTTGAGAGGTCTGAAGAAGGCCTTGCTTAAGTATGCCTCTACTAATGCATACCTTAGAGCAATGAATGCTGAAAAACCAAGAATGCTGAAACCGGAGACTATCTCAATCAACAGGGAGATTTCCTGTGGTCATGGCTTCATTCAGCACAGTAAACACACCTGTTATTTCTAAGCTATCGCTCACGTTCAGCACAGCTTTGATTGAAAAAATTTTATCTCAACAATATATTGTGCCCATACAAGTAAGAATATTATAAATATGTGATATTTTTATAAAAAATATGGATTGTAAAAAGAATATAGAGTTTCAATAAGCAAGAGAGACCCCCTCCCTTCATTCAGTAACTTTTATTGGCATTTTTTCACATCGGAAACAAACAAATAAACAAACAGAAAAACAAAAACAAAATAACCAAAGAAAGGGCACCAGCACTATTTCTGAAAGGCAAACTAAAGTGGGGACTGAACGCAGGCAGTAGAATGCTCACCTAAAGTCTAGAGTCTGCAGGGCTCTGGCAGAATACAGGAAATGATTGATTAAGAGCAAGTAAATACATAAATTATTCATATATGTAGTTTTTATAAGCACCACAACTACAGTACTGTAAGATGTGTACAGTTCATTTATAATTCTAGAACACAGAATGCTGAGGTAGGGGCTCTTGGTGTGATGGCAATCTATACTATATAGTGAGTACTTGTCTCAAATCAACAAACAAAATCTGTTTCTACAGTAGTTAGGGACCCACGTTGTTGAGGAAGCAGTAGACAGAAGCAAAAAGGGACCTGGAAAGGGAAACTCCGAAAAAGACCAAAAGTACAGTAGGTGACTGATTTTTGACAAAGCTCTCAAACCTATTCTGTAGGAATAGAAACATCTTTAGTTATACTAAATCAGCATTACACTAATAACTGAAAAAAAAAACCAGTTTACAAAACCCTCACTTCCCCAAACTTTATCCCTTGAAGGAACAAAAGTGCAAACATGAACACAAAACTATTGTATATTTTGAAAATAGTAAAACAATTCTTGGGTCTGTACCTAGTTAAAGAGTTTGTGAACAGGATGGTTAAAAACAATGCAAAAAACAAACCCTCATAAATTGAGTTTTTACATTTAATTTTTATTTTATTTATTTATTTTTCTTTATTAAAGTCCCTGAACATATGAAGAACGAAATGGTAACTTACAGGATGGATGAAAAAAAATTTACAAATCTTAAACCAGCAAAGATACTTTAGGAAATTAAAACAAGCAACAGACCCCAGTGGGAGTAGAAGCATTAAGGATTAGAGTGGCTAATTCCATAGATGCCCCAGTGTGAGAGAAGGGAGGCAGAAGTCGGTGGGTGGGTAGAGGAACACCCTCATAGAGCAGGGGAAGGGGAGATGGGGTTGGGGGTTTCCAGGATGGTGGGAAACTGGGAAAGGGGATAACATTTGAAATGTAAATAAAGAAAATATCCAATTAAAAAATCTCCAGGGGGTGGGGTAAGGTGAATCTGGAAAATGTGAACTGACATTTCACTGAAGAGACTACGCAAATAAAAGCATGTTGTGAAATGTCCCTCCCTTAGCAGTACCCATTAGGGAGTGCATAATAAGACCAGAAAGAGATCATGACACACAGAATGATTATTAAAATTAAGAATAGTGAGAACACCCAGGGGTGATAAAGATATGAGTATAGGAATTGATACCTCAGAATAAGCACAGCAGACAAGCTACGCATGTAGTGTTTACACTGATAAACTACATTTTAGCTTGATTGTGTGTTGCTGTCTTTTATAGTATTCACAAGACATGTGATAAACAGCAAAGCACTGCAATTATATTTTATCCTAGCACCTCCCTTGTTTCACTATTTACTGTAGTTATGTAAGACACATGACATAACAGTATAATTTATAATCCATTAAATATCCTGACATATATAAGAGAGAGATGTGTCTCCTCTCTGTGTGTGTGTTTCTGTCTGCCTGATTGTCTCTCTCATACACACACACACACACACACACACAGAGAGAGAGAGAGAGAGAGAGAGAGAGAGAGAGAGAGAGAGAGAGAGAGAGAGAACCTGACAGCATCCTTTCTGATGGAGGTAATCTTTAGTGTGGTACTTGACAGGTGGCCTCAATGAAGACCCAAGAGTAGAGAGGAGTGCGTTAGAATAAAACAAAGCTCAACAATAATTAGAGGACACTGTATCAAAGACTGAGGTGGAAATTATTTCCTGATTTTGATAATAATTAGCTTATTTCAATTTTTCTCTATATAATAGGTACAAGTTGGATGAACAAAATGGTCTAATAAAGCACCCCATGTCAAAGACCTGCAACCAAATGAAGGCATGGATTCTCAACTGACAACTGAGAATGAGGAGAGCAACAATGTAGGAAAGGAAAAACCTTCTCCTTGGGGAGTAGTGAGATGGGTCCGCGAGTTGGGAAGATTAGGATGTGAATTAAAAGTTTCCTTTTCCAACCAGAAAGAGATAAATTCAGTCTGAGAATGTAGAAAGTGTCTGCTACTTTTAATTTTTTTCTATTGATTATGATTATGGTGTGTGTGTGTGTGTTCATGTAAACAATTGGGTGCACATGCCCATGTGCCCACATGTGTCAGAGAGAGGACAACTCTCATGAGTCCCTTCTCTCCTCACTCAGCCATTTTTCTGACTCTCCTCTATTGTTTAACTAAAAATATATTTCCTTAATCTCATCTGAGATTTCTTAGAGGAAGCCAATGTGCTAGACAATATGTCCTGCATGACATGTGTGCTGGCAGATGCCTGTTGGACAAGCACTTGAGAGGAAGAGGCAGGAGGCATTCTAGGCTAGATAGCAGCACATGATGAAACTCCCAGAAAATCAAAACAAAGCAAAGAAAAAAAATATTAATAGAATAAAGTGTGAGGAGAAGTCTTCTCTAAGCTCCCACATTAAGATGTCTTGAGTACTTCAGCTATCATCAAACAAACTGGAGGCTAGGAAAGTTCCTGTATACAGTTAGTGAAATTACTATCAGTATTCAGCTGAGATTTATAATTCAGTAACGCCCAATTAAATGCATACAGACCTAACCACTCCTTGACATAATTAACCAATAGGTCTTTATAATAGCCATTAACTACCACTATGGCATGAAGGAGATTCTAATCTGTCAGGACTTAGTTCTTGATCTAATTAATGGCAGCAAATACCAACTTTACAACTAACTGAAGCTAGTTCAAGTGCACTTATGGGCACACATGAAACAAAACCATGTCAAAACATAATGTTTTCATGGGTAATAGAATATTTATATTTAGACCAGGTTATTGGAACTGTAATTATCCAATTTAGAAGGCAAGGGACACTTTCCTCATATCAATACTCACCATAACTGATGAAAACTTACTGTTGAAACTTATGGAAGAGAATAACACTAAAAGTGGAGAATGACTTAGATTCGTGAGTGCAAATATGTCATAAGATAACTAGCACTTCCTCCACCACGTTATTATTAATATAAAATAGTAGCCTACAATACACTCATTGCATATTGTTTTATTAGTTGCAGACAGGACGGAATTAAAGGTAGCCTGAAGAAAACATGAGTATTATATTTATAGGTAGAATTTGAGATTTGTATTGATGTTCACAGTTTTAAAAAAGTGAGGAGCTAAGGTTATTGTGAACATGGCACTGGCAAAACAGCTGGCAGGTGAAGGGGTGTGAAGCTGGTTTAATGACTTCAGTTCTTTTTTTTTTCTTTTCTTTTCTTTCTTTATTTTCATATTTCTTTTTTTACAATTCTTTATTTACATTACCTTTCCTAGTTTCTCCTCTGACAACCCCCATCCTCTCCCCCTCCACTGCTCCCCAACCCACCCACTCCCACTTCCTGGCCCTGGCATTCCCCTATACTGGGGCATAGATCCTTAGCAAGATGAAAGGCCTCTCCTCCCATTGATGACTGACTAGGCCATCCTCTGCTACATATGCAGCTAGAGCCATGAGTTCCACCATGTGGTTTCTTTAGTTGGTAGTTTAGTCTCAGGGAGCTCTGGAGGCATATTGTTGTTCCTCCTACGGGGCTGCAAACCCCTTCAGTTCCTTGGGTTCTTTCTCTAGCTCCTTCATTGGGGATCCTGTGCTCCATCCAATGGATGGCTATGAGCATCCAGTTCTGTATTTGTCAGGCACTTGCAGAGCCTCTCAGGAAAGAGCTATATTAGGCTCCTGTCAGAAAGCTCTTGTCAACCACAATAGTGTCTGTGTTTGGGGGTTGTATTTGGGATGAGTTCCAATGTGGGGCAGTCTCTGGATATTCATTCCTTCAGTCTCTGCTCCATACTTTGTCTCTGTAATTCCTTCCATGAGTATTTTGTTCCCCCTTATAAGAAGGATTGAAATATCAACACTTTGGTCTTCTTTCTTTTTGAGTTTCATAATAGCCAGAAGCTGGAAAGAACCCAGATGTCCCTCAACAGAGGAGTAGATACAGAAAATGTGGTACATTTATACAATGGAGTGCTATGCAGCTGTTAAAAACAATAAATTTATGAAATTCTTAGACAAATGGATGGATCTGGATGATATCATCCTGAGTCAGGTAATCCAATCACAAAAGAACACACATGATATGCACTCACTGATAAGTGGATATTAGTCCAGAAGCTTGGAATGACCTCGGTTCAATATCTGCTACCCAAATACTGGAAAAAGATAACCAGTTTCCTCAAGTTGTCTTTTTACCTCCACATGCATGTGATAACACATGCACAAACTTGCCTAAATAAATGTAATAAAAAATTAAAATATACTGTGACTACAGACTTTTAACAAGCATTTTCAAATGTTTTTTGACTACTATTAATAAACAAGTGGAAATGAAAGAAAACTGCGCTGAATTAAAGAATGAGAAAAGAAGAATGGATAGGAACTTATTGTTCTATAAATATCCGGGGGGGTTATGTATTTATCAGTCCTCTGGCAGTAATGTAGGATAATGGAAAATAGTAGATTGTAAGGGCTGTGAGAAACATTATATAACCACTAGATATAGGCAGGGAAAAGCCTATTCTTGGATATACACTTCCTTCAAATTGAAATATCCCTACTAGATGAGGCTACTTAACCCTCAGGAAGTGAGTATACAAGGATAAAGGAAGTAAGCTCTATGCACAAGGCTCAGGGTGCTCCTGAAACTTACAGCACTTAGTAGCTGTTTAACTGAAGCTACCTATCTTGCTGGTCAGACCATACTCTTTTTCCTGCTCATCTTTCTATAATACATCCTGAGAAGTATAAGTATAAAGCTTCTTAGAGTCATTACTCATTATGGGGTAGATTTTTTTGATAAGGAGAAGTTTATTCAGAGAAAAGTTTCAAAATGGACATTATTTATCAAGATTGGGTGTTGTCAATGCTTGAAAGACAGAGTTGACTTTCTTCCTTTGTTGTATTTTTTGTTTGTTTTAAATTTTTATTGATAATTTTATTTATTTACATTTCAAATGCTATACCCCTTCCCATTTTTCCCTCTACAAGCCCCTATCCCCTCCTCCTGCCTCTATGAGGGTGCTCCACTACCTGCTCACCCACTCTAGCCTCAGCGCCCTAGCATTCCCCTACCCTAGGTCATCAAGCCTCCACAGGACCAAGGGGATCACCTCCCATTGATGCCAGATATGGCAGCCCTCTGCTACATATCCAGCTGGAGTCATAGGTTCCCCCATATATACTCTTTAGTTGGTGGTTTAGTCCCTGAGAGCTATGGGAGATCTGGTTGGTTGATATTGTTGTTCTTCCTATGGGGTTGCAAAACTCATCAGCTCCTTCAGTCCTGACCATATCTCCTCCATTGGGGAGTCTCTGCACTCAGTCCAATTTTAGGTTGCATGCATCTTCTCTGGCCCAGCCTCTCAGGGGACAGCTATATTTAAATGATGATTCTGTAACTATTCTCTCTCTCATAAGTAATTTCAAAGATTTCACTGGTTTACTAAAGTAGATTTGGATGGAATTGTTTGGTTGGTTGTTAATGGTGCCCTATCTGCTGTAAATAGATGTTTGGTCTAGAATCCCCAGAAAAAAAGTCACATAGCACTTGCTCATAATTAACCACTGTCTGTGCTTGTTTCTGAATGTGGTGTCACTTGACCCTCTTAGTGATCACAGTGCCTGAGTAAGACCACGAAGTGTCCCAGGCAGGAAACAAAGCATGAGGGTCAAATGTCCTTGGGTTGCTTTGAGACACTGTATGAGTTTCCCTTTCCATCACTTAATCTACAAATTCTTAACTTGTACACATGGACCTGGCAATGGAATCCTAGGAATCAACACAAGCAAGTGGGTTCACTGGGTCTCAGCAGCATGAAAGCCCCAGTTCATAGAGTCAAGAGCTTGGTCTTGAGGATTTATGACTTAAATAAATAAATAAATAAACAAATAAATAAACAAATAAATAAACAATATTAGCAACAACAAAAAGTAGTATCCTCTACAGTATAAAATGAATGTTTCATGGTTTGGAACTGCCATGTTTCCTGCAAAATCCCCATAGAGGTTCACTCCCCAAAACCCTTCTACAGTCTCCTCCTGTGGTTAACATCTCACATCAGTGTGGTCCCTTCATTGATACTTCATGAATACAATACTTCAATATCTTATTCCTGTTTTAATGAATTTTTATTAGATATTTTCTTCATTTACATTTCAAATGTTATCCCCAAAGCCCCTATACCCTCCCCCTGTCCTGCTCCCCAACCCATCCACTCCCGCTTCCTAGCACTGGCATTCCCTGTACTGAAGCATATGATCTTTGCAAGACCAAGGGCCTCTCCTCCCATTGATGGCTGACTAGGCCATCTTTTGATACATATGCAACAGGAGACACAGCTCTAGGAGGTACTGGTTAGTTTATATTGTTGCTCCTCCTATAGAGTTGCAGACCCCTTTATCTCCTTGGGTACTTTCTCTAGTTCTTTTATTAGAGGCCCTGTGTTCCATCCAATAGATGACTGTGAGCATCCACTTCTGTATTTGCCAAGCATTGGCATAGCCTCACAAGAGAGAGCTATGTCAGGGTCCTGTTAGCAAAGTCTTTCTGGCATATGCAATAGTGTCTAGGTTTGGTGGTTGAATATGGGATGGGTCCCCAGGTGGGGCAGTCTAAATGTTCTTTCCTTCTGTCTAAGCTTTGAACTTTGTCTCTGTAACTCCTTCCATGGGTATTTTGTTCCCCATTCTAAAAAGGAGCAAAGTATCCACACTTTGGTTTTCATCCTTCTTGGGTTTCATGTGTTTTGTAAATTGTATCTTGGATAGTCTAAGTTTCTGGGCTAATATCTGTTTATCGGTGAGTGCATACCATGTGTGTTCTTTTGTGATTAGGTTACCTCACTCAGGATGATATCCTCCAGATATATCCATTTGCCTAAGAATTTCCTGAATTCATGTTTTTTAATTGCTGAGTAGTACTCCATTGTGTAAATGTACTCCATTTTCTGTATCCATTCCTTTGTTGAGGGACATCTGGGTTCTTTCCAGCTTCTGATTATTATAAATAAGGCTGCTATGAACATAGTGGAGCATATGTCCTTATTACAAGTTGGAACACCTTCTGGGTATATGCCCAGGAGAGGAATTGCTGGATCTTCTGGTAGTACTATGTTTCTGAATGGCTGAGAAGCACCTGAAAAAAATGTTCAACATTCTTAATCATCAGGGAAATGCAAATCAATATCTGATTCTTAAAGTCCTGCTCAAAAATGTCTGTCTTTGGTTTCAACTTATTGCTAATTTTTCTCTAGCAGGATCCCACCCAAACCTCTCTGTTTTATTTCCTTTGATACCAATAATTTGTGATAGATTATGAGACATTTCTCTCATTTGATGAGTGCTATCATTTACTGACGACCTTGCTAGGTTTTTTTTTTTTTTTTTTAAACTCCCTCACATTTGTTGCTACGATGGCTTTCTCACAGTGAGTCTGAGTTTATGGGTTGGGTTGGTAATAACACAGCCCAATAATGAAATTTCCAATTATGATTTTATCAGTTCCCATTCTGGGAACAAACAACAGAAATTTATTATCTTTCTGTTCTGAAGGCAGGAAGATCAAGATTAGGTTAGAGTTTTTTGAATTTCTAATGATGGTCTTCTCCCATGACTTTTCTGCAGACCTTCTTCTCTTCCAGTTTCTTATCTTGTAATTAGAAAGAAGAAGGTACATTGACAATGAAGACAAAGATACAGAGGGGTTATTGAGGAAAAGTGAAAGAGAAGGTCCTTGGCACTCAGAGGGCATCAGAAATTGGGTTGTGAATGAGGAGGCTATGTATGGGTTTGCATAAGCTTGGTAAGCTCTGACTGGCTAATGTATTTATACAAAATAGGTGAAACATAAGGATCAATCAGAGAAGAACCACACTAACTGGGAAAGGGTCTCTATTAGAAAGTTCATTGCTTTCCTTTGTTACAGAAGTGAAATAGGAAGGTGGAGCAGCATTATTTATTCTTTGTAGTTTTCATGCTCATTTCTGGTCACTGGATACTGCTCTACAGCATAGCTCCTTCTTTTCTTCTGTTACTAATGTGTGTGTGTGTGTGTGTGTGTGTGTGTGTGTGTGTGTGTGTGTGTGTGTGTATGTGTGTGTATGTATGCATGTATATATGTAGAAGGAGAAAGAAAGAGACAGTCAGATGCAGAGTGTTGGAGAGCAGGCATCCTCTGATTTATTAGGACACTGATCCTGTCAAATCAGTGCCCCACCTTCATAACCCCATCTATATATAATGGGTATTGTCCTTAGTGACCTCTTTTGTAAATAAAGTGACACTGAAAGTTAAGGCTCCACCATAAGATTTTTAGGAAACTCAGGAATCTTGTTCATGATAGAATTAAAAAAGAAAAGAAAACAAAACAAAAAATTAAAAACAAAACAAAAATCCTTCAAGTCAGTTGAAAGATTAAATAAAAGAATAAAGTGTGAAAGCTCTCTCTTCGAGGTGAAATTAAAGAAAAACAAATCACTAAATTATTTTTGTTATTGAATATATGACTGTCATAGCTATAACATTTATCTGTCAAATTTTCAGGAGATATTGCAACATAATTAGATATAAATCTGTTCAAACCAACCCTTAAATGAGCCCCCCCCCATAAATGCCAAGAGCAATTAGAAGACGATGGTCATCTCAGTTCTGCTTTGCTAATGAGAACTGCCTCTATGAAATGACTGTATTCATTTAATTAAAAAGCCCATCATGAATCTACTCACAATGCTGTTCTCTGAACTCTTAAGAATAAATCTGCTTTGCTTTAGTGGAATGTTTAAAAGTGTCATTTTTATTTGTTTTCTAAAGTGGTAAAACAATGGTATCTTGGAAATTATGAGGAGACATTCACGAGGAAATGTCACAGTAGTTGGCTACTAGTCAGAAACGTTTTAAAACTAAGGAGTTTGTGTTGATACAGTATGCTAAAAAGCAGGACGAAACTTCTATAATGGAAGGGAGAAACGAAACAATTACATGAAGGTGATTTCTTTTTCTACTTGTTTAGCCTGTCTATCAATATGTATTGGAAATAAGTACTATAGTTATGTATGATAAACTGAATAGTAATGCCCTGATGTAGTCAAATGTGCAAAGAAACGGGCTACCTAGTTTTCATTTGTGATATATATTCAAACTTTTGAGACGGGGCAGAATAAGAATACAGAAGTCTTTATTATATAATAATGTTAGAGTCTCAAATTGATATGGGAATTGTGGATAGTGAAATGCAGTATAGTAGAGCAGATGGTGAACTCCTTTAGCAAAAAAATAAAGTAATAAGATCATTATTTAATGTTATACTTCAAAGTGCATTTTAAGAGGAATCAATATTAAATGAAAAAAAAAAGGGGGGAAACATTGCATAACAAGCTGAAAGTGTAAGTTGTCATCATTAGGAGAGATGTCCAAAAACTCTGACTCTTGGCCAGACACAGTCTGCCATGTGCTTTTGTAGTAAGGACTATTAGACACAGCTGTGCTGTGCCCACTGGCAGATTGATTGTCTATGGCTTCCTATGTGCTGCTTTGTGAAGTTAAGGTATATGACATAAATCATGAGGGCAGCAAGTCTTACAGGATTTACATTTTACTAATTTTTGCCAATCTAAAAGAAAACCCTTTAAAGCATAGCAGGAGAAATGAAGGCCCTAAGAGAATATTCAGACTCTCAGCTGTGGAAGTAACTATAGCCACTTATTAAGACTAAAAGGCAAAGATCAAATGAGTTTATCACATGATGGAGAAAGAAAACACATGCTATATCTCTAAACCTGTAATAAATACAAGTAGGAATAAAAAAATAAGGTTCTGTGGAGTTACCAGCACAAATTGGACATTTATATTATATCCTACCCAAGTGTCAAGGATTATCTAGGAAAGGGGAGACAAAATTTTCAATTAGCTGAAGGTTGGGAGGACCAGAGGCAAAACATTCCTTCTAGACATTAGGGGAGCACTAGATTCATAACTCACTGCTACTTGGTGGACTCTCTATCCTTACTTATTTGAATGCTTGGTCTCCAGTTGTTCAGACTCTTTTGGGAAGGACTAGTGTTGTGGCATTGTATGAGTAGTTATGTTACTGTGACTGGGCCTTGAGTTTCAAAATCCCATGCCAGGTCCATTCTCCCTTTCTCATCTCTCAATATGCAGGTAGAATGTTAGCTCTCAGCTACTGCTCCAGTAATTTGCCTGATGGACAGCTGACACATTCCCCATCTTGATGGCCATGTTATTTAGATTTTCTGTCTGAGTATGTTTGTACTGCAATAACAAAAATATGCCATAGATTTGGTAGCTTAAAAGTTATAGAAATTTATTTCTAATAGTTCTGGAGATAGGCTGGTGCTATAGCCACAGTCTAGACAGTTCCACAAAGAACATGAGAGGGGTCCCTTCTGTTCCCCACCAGCACCGGGGTAGCTTGGGTGCAGAGTCTGTGGAAACCGGCAAGGTACACACAGGACCCTCCACGGGATCTTAAGACCTCTGTGAGTGGATCACAACTTCTGCTAGGAGGCAGGTTCAAACACCAGATATCTGGGCACCTTCCCTGCAAGAGGAGAGCTTGCCTACAGAGAGTACTCTGAACACTGAAACTCAGGAACTAGCTAGTCTCCCAGGTCTGCTGATAGAGGCTAACATAAACACCTGAGGAACAAGATCTAACCAGAGACAACTACAACAACTAAGTCTAGAGATTACCAGATGGCGAAAGGCAAATGTAAGAATCTTACTAACAGAAACCAAGACCACTTACCATCATCAGAACGCAGCACCCCAACCCCACCCAGTCCTGGGCACCCCAACACACCCGAAAAGATAGTCTCTGATTTAAAAGTATATCTCATGATGATGG
This sequence comes from Mus musculus, assembly GCF_000001635.26. Classification (NCBI taxonomy): domain Eukaryota; kingdom Metazoa; phylum Chordata; class Mammalia; order Rodentia; family Muridae; genus Mus; species Mus musculus. The sequence goes on along the minus strand of NC_000072.6, from coordinate 80,311,721 downwards.
TAGAGGACATAAAGAAGGACTTTAATAACTCACTTAAAGAAATACAGGAGAACACTGCTAAACAGGTAGAAGACCTTAAAGAGGAAGCACAAAAATCCCTTAAAGAATTGCAGGAAAACACTACCAAACAGGTGATGGAATTGAATAAAACCATCCAAGACCTAAAAAGAGAAGTAGACACAATAAAGAAAACCAAAAGTGAGGCAACACTGGAGATAGAAACCCTAGGAAAGAAATCTGGAACCATAGATGTGAGCATCAGCAACAGAATACAAGAGATGGAAGAGAAAATCTCAGGTGCAGAAGATTCCATAGAGAATATCAGCACAACAATCAAAGAAAATACAAAATGCAAAAAGATCCTAACTCAAAACATCCAGGATATACAGGACACAATGAGAAAACCAAACCTACTAATAATAGGAGTGGATGAGAATGAAGATTTTCAACTCAAAGGATGATCAAATATCTTCAAGAAAATTATAGAAGAAAACTTCCCAAACCTAAAGAAAGAGATGCCCATGAACATACAAGAAGCCTACAGAACTGGACCAGAAAAGAAATTCCTCCTGACACATAATAATCAGAACAACAAATGCACTAAATAAAGATAGAATATTAAAAGCAGTAAGGGAAAAAGGTCAAGTAACATATAAAGGCAGACCTATCAGAATTATACCAGACTTTTCACCAGAGACTATGAAAGCTATAAAATCTGGACAGATGTTATACAGACCCTAAGAGAACACAAATGCCAGCCTAGGCTACTTTACCCAGCCAAACTCTCAATTACCATAGATGGAGAAACCAAAGTTTTCTACAACAAAATCAAATTCACACATTATCTTTCCACAAATCCAACCCTTCAAAGGATAATAACAGAAAAAAACCCAATACAAGGACAGAAACCATGCCCTAGAAAAAGCAAGAAAGTAATCCCTCAACAAACCAAATAGAAGACAGGCAAAAGAACAACTCTAAAAACAAAAATAATAGGAAGAAACAATTACTTATCCTTAATATCTCTTAATATCAATGGACTCAATTCCCCAATAAAAAGACATAGACTAACAGACTGGCTACACAAAAAGGACCCAACATTCTGCTGCTTACAGGAAACCCATCTCAGGGAAAGAGACAGACACGACCTCAGAGGGAAAGGCTGGAAAACAAATTTCCAAGCAAATGGTCTGAAGAAACAAGCTGGAGTAGCCATTCTAATATCGAATAAAATCAACTTCCAACCCAAAGTTATCAAAAAAGACAAGGAGGGACACTTCATACTCATCAAAGGTAAAAATCCTCCAAGAGGAACTCTCAATTCTGAATATCTATGCTCCAAATGCAAGGGCAGCAACATTCAGTAAAGAAACTTTAGTAAAGCTCAAAGAACATATTGCACCTCATGCAATAATAGTGGGAGACTTCAACACACCACTTTCATCAATGGACAGATGGTGGAAACAGAAACTAAACAGGGACACAGTGAAACTAACAGAAGTGATGAAACAAATGGACTTAACAGATATCTACAGAACATTTTATCCTAAAACAAAAGGATATACCTTCTTCTCAGCAAATCATGGTACCTTCTCCAAAATTGACCATATAATTGGTCACAAAAACAGGCCTCAACAGATACAAAGATATTGAAATTGTCCGATGCATCCTAACAGATCACCATGGACTAAGGCTGATCATCAATAACAACATAAATAACGGAAAGCCAAAATTCACGTGGAAAATGAACAACACTCTTCTCAAGGATACCTTGGTCAAGGAAGGAATAAAGAAAGAAATTTAAGACTTTTTAGAGTTTAATGAAAATGAAGACACAACATACCCAAACTTATGGGACACTATGAAAGCATTTCTAAGAGGGAAACTCATAGCTCTGAGTGCCTCCAAAAAGAAACTAGAGAGAGCACACTAGCAGCTTGACAACACACCTAAAAGCTCTAGAACAAAAGGAAGCAAATTCACCCAAGAGGAGTAAATAACAGGACATAATCAAACTCAGGGACGAAATCAACCAAGTGGAAACAAGAAGAACTATTCAAAGAATCAACCAAACGAGGAGCTGGTTCTTTGAGAAGATCAACAAGATAGATAAACCCTTAGCCAAACTCACTAGTGGGCACAGGGACAGCATCCTAATTAACAAAATCAGAAATGAAAAGGGAGACATAACAACAGATCCTGAAGAAATCCAAACACCATCAGATCCTTATACAAAAGGGTATACTCAACAAAACTGGAAAACCTGCATGAAATGGACAAATTTCTAGGCAGATACCAGGTACCAAAGTTAAACCAGGATCAACTTAACAATATAAACAGTCCCAAATCCCCTAAAGAAATAGAAGCAGTCACTAATAGTCTCCCAACCAAAAAAAGCCCAGGACCAGATGGGTTTAGTGCAGAGTTCTACCAGACCTTCAAAGGGAGATCTAATTCCAGTTCTGCACAAACTATTCCACAAAATAGAAGTAGAAGGTACTGTACCCAACTCATTCTATGAAGACACAATTACTCTGATACCTAAACCACAGAAAGACCCAACAAAGATAGAGAACTTCAGACCAATTTCCCTTATGAATATCGATGCAAAAATACTCAATAAAATTCTTACTAACTGAATCCAAGAATACATTAAAGCAATCATCCATCCTGACCAAGTAGGTTTTATTCCAGGGATGCAGGGATGGTTCAATATATGGAAATCCATCAATGTAATCCATTATATAAACAAACTCAAGACAAAAACCACATGATCATCTCGTTAGATGCTGAGAAAGCATTTGACAAAATCCAACACCCATTCATGATAAAAGTCTTGGTAAGATCAGGAATTCAAGGCCCATACCTAAACATGATAAAAGCAATCTACAGCAAACCAGTAGACAACATCAAAGTAAATGGTGAGAAGCTTAAAGCAATCCCACTAAAATCAGGGACTAGACAAGGCTGTCCACTTTCTCCCTACCTATTCAATATTGTACTTGAAGTCCTAGCCAGAGCAATTTGACAACAAAAGGAGGTCAATGGGATACAAATTGGAAAAGAAAAAGTCAAAATATCACTTTTTGAAGATGATATGATAGTATATATAAGTGACCCTAAAAATTCCACCAGAGAACTCCTAAACCTGATAAACAGCTTCGGTGAAGTAGCTGGATATAAAATTAACTCAAACAAGTGAATGGCCTTTCTCTACACAAAAAATAAAGAGGCTGAGAAAGAAATTAGGGAAACAACACCCTTCTCAATAGTCACAAATAATATGAAATATCTTGGTGTGACTCTAACTAAGGAAGTGAAAGATCTGTATGATAAGAACTTCAAGTCTCTGAAGAAAGAAATTAAAGAATATCTCAGAAGATGGAAAGATCTCCCGTGCTCATGGATTGGCAGGATCAATATAATAAAAATGTCTATCTTGCCAAAAGCAATCTACAGATTCAATGCAATCCCCATCAAAATTCCAACTCAATTCTTCAACGAATTAGAAAGAGCAACCTGCAAATTCATCTGGAATAACAAAAAACCTAGGATATCAAAAACTCTATTCAAGGATACAACAACCTCTGTTGGAATCACCATGCCTGACCTAAGACTTTACTACAGAGCAATTGTGATAAAAACTGCATGGTACTGGTATAGAGACAGACAAGTAGACCAATGGATTAGAACTGAAGACCCAGAAATGAACCAACACACCTACGTTCACTTGATCTTCAACAAGGGAGCTAAAACCATCCAGTGGAAAAAAAGACAGCATTTTCTACAAATGGTGTTGGCACACGTGGTGGTTATCACGTAGAAGAATTCAAATTGATCCATTTCTATCTCCTTGTACGAAGGTAAAATCTAAGTGGATCAAGGACCTAACTAAATAGATCACATAAAAATAGAGAAAGTTATAGAGGAGAAAGTGGGGAAAAGCCTCAAAGATATTGGCACAGGGGAAAAATTCCTGAATAGAACAGCAATGGCTTGTGCTGTAAGATCGAGAATTGACAAATGGGACTTCATAAAACTGCAAAGCTTCTGTAAGGCAAAAGACATCTTCAATAAGACAAAAAGGCCACCAACAGATTAGGAAAGGATCTTTACCTACCCTAAATCAGATAGAGGACTAATATCCAATATATATATATATAAAGAACTCAAGAAGGTGGAGTCCAGAAAATCAAATAACCCCATTAAAAATGGGGTTTAGAGCTAAACAAAGAATTCTCACCTGAGGAATACAGAATGGCTGAGAAACACCTGAAAAAATGTTCAGCATCCTTAATCATCAGGGAAATGCAAATCAAAACAACCCTGAGATTCCATCTCACACCAGTCAGTATGGGTAAGATCAAAAATTCAGGTGATAGCAGATGCTGGCAAGGATGTGGAGAAAGAGGAACACTCCTCCATTGCTGGTGGGATTGCTTGTTTGTACAACCACTCTGGAAATCAGTCTGGCAGTTCCTCAGAAAATTGGACATGGTACTACCAGAGGATCCCACAATACCTCTCCTGGGCATATATCCAGAAGATGTTCCAACTAGTAAGAAAGAACCATACTCCACTATGTTCACAGCAGCCTTATTTATAATAGCCAGAAGCTGGAAAGAACCCAAATGCCCCTCAACAAAGGAATGGATACAAAAAATGTGGTACATTTACACAATAGAGTACTACTCAGCTATTAAAAAATGAATTTATGAAATTCCTAGGCAAATGGTTGGACCTGGAGGGCATTATCCTGAGTGAGTTAACCCAATCACAAAAGAACTTTAATGATATGTACTCACTGATAATTGATATTAGCCCAGAAAATTAGAATACCCAAAATATAAGTTACAATCTGCAAATCATATGAAACTCAAGAAGAACGAAGACCAAAGTGTGGACACTTTGCCCCTTCTTAGAATTGGGAAAGAAACACCCATGGAAGGAGTTACAGAGACAAAGTTTGGAGCTGAGACGAAAGGATGGATCATCTGGAGACTTCCATATCCAGGGATCCATCCCATAATCAGCATCCAAACGCTGACACCATTGCACACACTAGCAAGATTTTCCTGAAAGGACCCTGATATAGCTTTCTCTTGTGAGACTCTGCCGGGGCCTAGCAACCACAGAAGTGGATGCTCACAGTCAGCTATTGGATGGATCACAGGGCCCCCAATATAGGAGCTAGCGAAAGTACCCAAGGAGCTAAAGGGAACTGCAACCCTATAGGTGGAACAACAATATGAACTAACCAGTACCCCGGAGCTCTTGTCTCTAGCTGCATATGTATCAAAAGATGGCCTAGTCGGCCATCAGTGGAAAGAGAGGCCCATTGGACTTGCAAACTTTATATGCCCCAGTATAGGGGAACGCCAGGGCCAAAGAGGGGGAGTGGGTAAGTAGGGGAAGCGGGCAGGGTATAGGGGACTTTTGGGATAGCATTGGAAATGTAAATGAGGAAAATACCTAATTAAAAAAAAAAAGATCACGAGAGGTAGAGTCTACTAAAGAAGAAAGATCACAGTGCATGTGTTTAGGTTGAGAAGCCATGGAGGTAACGGTTCTCTGTTTTCTTTTCACCCTCTCGGAGATGAACAAATCTCCTCCTTAAGCAGATATACATGAATCACCAATTTAACAAAATCCTCAAAGAGTCATCATGGTTGGCTGGCCTCCTGAAATAGAAGCCTTTTGAGGTTCTAAATATTCTATCATGGCCCCAAATTTTTACCTCAAAATCACAAATTTTCTTTTTTTGTTGGGGGGGGGGGAGTTGCATGCACAGGGACTTATTCAATTGATGCTTGTCTTGAATGTGCTTTTTGCAAAAAAAAATCTTACCAGGTTTAAAAATAACAAAGAGATAAAAGAGACAGAAAAGGGAGACCCCCCTCATCCTTCAAACCTCGTTCTATTGGAAAGACATTGAGTCTGAATTTCAAACTCTTAGGTTCCTTACATTTTGCTTGTTAGTACCTGGTTACCAAGCAAATTGGTGCCTTTTGGAGGCAGATCTGACTTAGCTGACTCCTTGTAGTTGCTGACAGACATACACTCGAGGTCATCTGGCCACAGAAACGTACTGAAGTGGGAATGTGATTGCTTGTGATGTGAACAGTGGCAAGTGTCTGGATTCACAGATAATGTAACCTTTGAGTCTCTGCCTCTTGCTGCAGAGGCTTGGTCAAAATGAAAACCTTTGCCTTAATAAGTTATGTATTTGGGTCACTGGTTTTTAAGAAAGAGAGGGACAGCTTAGAAAAGTGACCTAGAAAATCGAAAAGTTGGAGTTTAATTGTAAGGAAACATTGAAAAGGTATTAGGTCTCGCTCCAGCTTTGGCAAGGAGGGCTGGAAATCACATGCCTCTGCCATTTGATGCCCTGTAAAAGAGAGTTTGTAGACCAGGGCCACTCCATGAAGAGTGGTGTGAAGCTAAGATTCCCTTGCTTAGTTGTATCCCAAATGTTCTTCTTTGTTTAAGAGATAATTCTTAATATATTATTGTGATAAGTTTGTGATGAAGGATACTACAGAGTGACAGTGTATGAGAACATTTCCTGGACGTTATGTCCTTCCTTAGTGAGACCCCTCTCAAGAATCATTCTAATACCCCTGTTAAAAAGACTTGCTGAACATCTGACCATGTCCCTCTGTGATAGCATCCACAAATCTCCCTTTGTTATTTCAGTCATCTCACTAACTATGCAATAATATAGACCATGCCATAACTTCCTGAACCATCCCAGGCTGTTACTGTTCTTCCCCTGATAAATTTACTTGTAAATTTTCTAGGCTGTCCCACACATAGAAATTGTTCCAACATCAGTCTCACTGTCCACTTTCCATCTTCCCATTTTCAACACCACTTACTTTTTGGTTATGTTCAAATCTCTTCTATTGAGACTAAATGTGTTTCATGATATACACATCAATTACTAATTCTTTTTTCCCAGCAAAACATATCCTCTATCCACCATATGCAAAGAAAGCATGCATAGCTACTTCAAAGACACACATAGTTTAACTATGAAACTTTGTTTGAAATTTTTCCCCTATATAATGTTAACACTGTCAACATGTTAACACTTATAAAAAATATTTGTTCGTTATTGATTATGTGTATGATTTTGTGCCTATATGAGTTTATGTGTACCATATGTAAGCCCAGGAAAGCCAAAGGGCATTAGCTACCTTGGAATTGGAGTTACAGATAGTTGTAAGACACGTAATATGGGTGTTAGGAACCAAACACATGGGCTCATCTTTTCAGCCCCATTGTTTAGTATGTTCAAAACATTAAGTGGGCTTTTTCATTTGATAAAATATCTGATTTTTTTTTTTTTTTACTCTGAATACCTTTTCTCAAATACTTAAGGATTCTTCAAATTGGGCCACTCCCTAACTCCTTTATGGCATCCTCCACACCAGTCCCAGCCTTATCCTAAATCTGGACAGTTATCCTTTGGAAGACTCATTTTCAGCTCTTGCTGTAGCTGGTCTTTTGCTACTTTATGGGTTCTTCTTTTTCTCACCTTTGATCTCCTCTGGTTTCAATCCCTATCACTAGATAGGAGAGAAAGAAGACTAGAGGGGAAAAAGAGAGTTAGAGATCTCTGAATTTAACTTCTTTCTTCTTGTTTCTTCCTTGAGCCTACTAATAAACAGCAACCAACCTTGACCACCAACCACCAATCACACCTCTTGAGATGCTAGTATTAATATACACTCTGAAAAGTTCCAGAATTCCAAATGTCATACAATCGCAGAGACTATAAGCAGCTAGCAAAACCACACCTCTGCTAGAGCACAAGGTAATCATGGTTGGCTGCTGAGGACTGTCTTTTAAAGATGCCAAAACACCAGAATTTTCACTATACTTTGCACTTATCAACACATGAAATCTTATGAAGTCTTAGAGAAGAGTTTTGTGGTTTTATTGGGAAATCCTCACTGCATGAGACTGCTAAACTGTTAGTTGATGACTCTGCCACATTGCCACTCTCATGGGGAGGATACCTTGGAGAAGAGGGGCTGTTTTTGTTTGTTTGTTTTGTTTTGTTTGCTACAAAGAATGAATCTGTAAAAGGAATTGCAAGCCTTCTCATGCACAGAATCAGGAGTCTCTGGAAAGAGCTGGGCAATAGAGAGCAGAGGAAAGAAAAAAGAGGCAAGAAGCAAATGGCCATGCCTGAAACATGAGGCAATTTCATGATTCAGGGTAATTAAACTTAAACAAGTGTATTGATCATCTTTTATGCTCCCATGGCCATCACTGTGGAGTCAGCTTGTAAATATTAAGGTCCTCTTTCTTGAAAGACAGAGACTTGTCTAGAATTCCCCAAAGCTGCCCTTTTATGTATGATTTCCAGATTACATAATTTTTAAGCACTACATTTTAGAGTGCAAAGGGCTTTCATGGTAAATGTTTTTCTCAGTAAATTCTATCTGAATATTTTCATCCTATGTGGCATAACAGCATCTAATGGAGGCCACTTTTAATCAAATTGTTTTTTTTTTTTATTCTGTTAATTTCCGTGTCTATTCAGAACATCCATTAAAGTCAATATCCTTAATTTAATGGAAGATTTCCTTTGGAAGTGGCTACATTTTTTCTGTTTAAATTAACACTGAGAATATGTAATGGATGTGTTAAATAGATAATGCTATTAATGGGAAAACTGCATAAATTAAACATTCATCCAATCATTTTCAAGGCATCTGTTTTATTTTCAGCAGTTTGATTCTCTCATGCAGTGAACCAACAGACCTCTGCCATACATTATCTATTGCCCAGTTTTATAATCACAATAGCAAACATTGGACTCACTAAAATTCTCTCTTTATTTTTATATAGTCTTAGCACAAGAAAATATATTAGCTAATATTCAAATATATGTGGAGGAAACATTTATAAAGTAGCTTCTGGTTCTTGTAGCAAGCAGAAATGTCTATGTGTTCATGCAGATATCTGTCTGTCTGTCTATCTGTCTATCATTTACTATTTATTTATTTATTTATTTATTTATTTATTGGTGTCAGACTCAGGAAGTTTGAACCACCACTGGCTTAGTCTTGGTGAATTGAGCTGTCTTTTTGCCTCCTGTGGATGCTTTTTGCTGGTCATGTTGATTACAGTGGCCATTTTAATGAGAAATATTATTGAACAAACTCAGTTCAATAATGAAAATAGATAACTGGAAGTTCAGATACTCGAGAGAATTAGACACATTGTCAGCATGTTAAAAGAGTGTGTGAAATATTTTCCTCAAACTTAATATTTTCTTGAACAGTAGATATTAGATAAACTACTCCAGTGGATGGCCCTACCCATGTATGGGCTCAAATTCAACTCAGCTGATTATTAAAACATGCAGGACATGTATTTTGGGAAGGGGTTGGAAGGGTGAGACAGTGACCTGGGGGAAATTAGGTGAATGTGTTGGGATGAGTATGATCAAGATACACTGTGAGCCTGTGTACAATTCTCAAAAAGTTAGGAAGATATTAGATTGATTAAAATTAGCATTTCCTGTATGCCTAACTGCTATAGACTCTTACAATAAAATTCAAGCTTCCTCTTACCCCCACAGACTTCCTCCCTCTCCCTATCATTCCTTCCCTGGTCTTGTGGGCTGGGTTTTCAGATTTCTAGACATGAGTCACCACAGGAAGTGCTGTTTCTCATTCAGAAACAAGAACAGCAGAATACCAAAGCAACAGAACTTACAGAGAGTTTTTGTCCTTGCTGGCCTTATTTTGTTATCTGAAGACTTGTAGGAAAACAGAGACAAAGGGTGAGGTTTTTTTTTTTTTTTTTTTTTTTTTTTAGGGATTTTCCTCATTTACATTTCCAATGCTATCCTAAAAGTCCCCCATACCCTCCCCCCAGCCCCCTACCCACCCACTCCCACTTTTTGGCCTTGGCATTCCCCTGTACTGGGGCATATAAAGTTTGCAAGTCCAATGGGCCTCTCTTTCCAGTGATGGCCGACTAGGCCATCTTTTGATACATATACAGCTAGAGATACGAGCTCTGGAGGTACTGGTTAGTTCATAATGTTGTTCCACCTATAGGGTTGCAGATCCCTTTAGCTCCTTGGGTATTTTTTCTAGCTCCTCCATTGGGGGCCCTGTGATCCGTCCAATAGCTGACTGTGAGCATGCACATATGTGTTTACTAGGTCCCGGCATAGTCTCACTAGAGACTGCTATATCAGGGTCCTATCAGCACATGTAGAAGAATGCGAATTGATCCATTCCTATCTCCTTGTACTAAGGTCAAATCTAAGTGGATCAAGGAGCTCCACATAAAACCAGAGACACTGAAACTTATAGAGGAGAAAGTGGGGAGAAGCCTCAAAGATATTGGTACAGGGGAAAAATTCCTGAATAGAACAGCAATGGCTTGTGCTGTAAGATCGAGAATTGACAAATGGGACCTCATGAAACTGCAAAGTTTCTGCAAGGCAAAAGACACCGTCAATAAGACAAAAAGGCCACCAACAGATTGGGAAAGGATCTTTACCTATCCTAAATCAGATAGAGGACTAATATCCAATATATATATATATATATATATATTGAACTCAAGAAGGTGGACTCCAGAAAATCAAATAACCCCATTAAAAAATGGGGCTCAGAGCTAAACAAAGAATTCTCACCTGAGGAATACAGAATGGCTGAGAAACACCTGAAAAAGTGTTCAGCATCCTTAATCATCAGGGAAATGCAAACCAAAACAACCCTGAGATTCCATCTAACACCAGTCAGAATGGCTAAGATCAAAAATTCAGGTGACAGCAGATGCTGGCGAGGATGTGGAGAAAAAGGGTGAGGTTTTTAATGCATTACTACTTACTAATCTTACACTAACTGAGTCTACAAACCAGTTTTGTTACCAGTTGTGTGTCCTGGAATTCAATAATCCAAACTTTCTTTTCTTTCTACCAGATACAATGTATTTATTTCTTACATTCAGCAATCAGAAAATTCTTAGCAATGACTCACAAAATATGTGGAGTTTTAGTTTCTCTTATAAATATATTCCAAAAGTGCTTGGGAGTCATTAATTTGATTACCATGTTGGTATTTGTATTTATTCTAGAGTTATAATACCCAGTTTTATATTTTACAAAACACAGACTCATATATTCTCCTACCTCCCCTTCTGTTACTCACATAAACACCCTCACCACACACTCAGACATTTATGCATAGAATATTAAGAATTTGGGCATCCAAGTAGGAAACTATTCTTTTGCCCATTCTTTGTATTAATACAGAAATAGTCAGTTACAAAATTCACTACCAATGTCATTAAGAGGAGAAAGAATCAGGAGCTTAAATGTTAACAGGGTGGTTTGAAATAGAGTTTGAGCTTCCATTTGTATCTGGACCTGTGATGTTGAGAACACTCAAGCTGCAGAGAAGTTGAAGAAAGCACAGGTTCAAGGATGCTATGGCCTCTGGTGAAAATTTGCTTGTAGAATTAATCATATGGTTATTAAGGGAAACTTTACTGTTTTACTCACAACAGAAATGCTTCAGACTTTATAATCAAGATATATTTCAAAATGTGGGACCTCCATCTACTATATTCAAAGATTTTGATGGGGAAATCCAATCAGTCACATTAATAAATTCTGAGTAGAATGCCTCAAAATGTTGTGATAAAAACTCTGATTACTGCTATATATTGTATTGTATTGTATTATATTATATAGCATACATAATATATAGCAGATATATGTCATTATATTAAGCACATTACTATATAATGTATATATATATATATATGTATACATATATATATATATATATGTATATATATACATATATATATATATATATATATGGATATAATACAACAGATTGTGGGTTGCTCTCATAATAAAGTCACAGCATCCAGAATGGTTCTCATATCTAATCTTAAAATGGAAATACAGAGAATGATGGCTCAAAGACTGAAACTCTCATTGGCTTCTCCCTTCATTATTAGAGACCCTCATTGAGCTTCAGTCCCATCCTATAATTGGTGAAGTTGATGCTGTATCAGCCTATCTGTGATCTACAAGGATGTGAAGATGAACATCGATGTGTGAAATAGTGGAACCCCAACTATGATTAGTACCATATGCAATCTAAACAGCAATTACAAAAATACTGGGAGACAAAATCTAGGGCTCAGATATGTCAGATACATGTTCTACTATTTACCTGTTAGTTTTAAAAGAACAGAATAGGAAAGAAGTAGAAGGGGTGAGGAAAGAAGAGAAAAAGAGAAGATGGAGGAGGGGGAAGAAGAGGAGAAGGAGGAAGAAGAGGAGGAAAAGAGGAGAGAGCAGGGTGCTGGCTATAGACCTCATGAAGTTGTCCTGACCCATGTATTGAAGGTCAGTCTGGGAGTAATCGTTCTCAGAGCTTTGACTATTTCTCTTGACCCACATTTGTTATCTACCTGTGTTGATTTGTTTTGTTATTTGTTCCTTCGGGGATTTTGTTGTTGCTTTTTTATGCTAGACCATAAAATCCTATAAGACAGCATTTTTTATTTTACTTTTTCTATCCTCCCCACCCTCCAGTGTATTGATCAACTTCCTACATAATTTGCTGCTAAATATTTTGTGCATGTTTGCATAGACCTGAATACAGCCTGATAAAATCAATAAAAGCCCTTGAAATATACCTAAGAACAATACAAATCTATTAACAATTGAAAAATTATTCTGCAATCTATGTTGTTATGCAAAAAATATAAAGTCCCACAAATTGAATTTAAAATAAGAAAATTGATTTAAGAGACATGAACTTATTATGACAGGAGACTCTTTAAATAAAAACTACCCAATTCTGATGGGTGTGGTGGGGAAAGCCTGCAATCTCAGCACTCCCGAGGCAGAAGCAGATAGATCTTTGAGTTCAAGGTCAGCCTGGTCTAATATCGCAAATTCCAGGTCAGCCATGATCATATTATCTAACCTTGTTTTGCTATAAAAAGAACAAACAAACAAAATTCTCTGCCCTCTTTTTTCCTTGGGCTGTTAGAGGTCTGTGGGAGGGAACAATACTATAGGACTGGCTCTTTCCTTCCCTCTGAGACAAACCTCAGCTGGCCTGCCTTTTATTCAACCTGAGTGTCCGTGCTGGCTTAGCTAGCACTTGGCATTCCAAGGAAGACAGGAAAGAGCTCACAGAAACTCATGCTCAAAATAACAACATCTATATTGGGTATTTCAGCTAACGTCATGATAGAACCTGAAGATACCACCTCCAGTAGATAGGCATGATCCGCAGTTGAGGAATGGGGCCACCCACCCATCTCAAAAGTTTTAACCCGTAATTGTTCCTGTCTGAAGAGAACACAGGGACTAAATAAATAAATAAATAAAAATGGAGCATAGACTGAAGGAAAGGCCATCCAGAGACCACCCCACCTTGGGATCTATCCCTTCTGTAGACACCAAACCTTGTCATCATTGCTGATACCAAAAAGTGAAGACAGGAGCCTAGTATGGCTGTCTTCTGAGAGGCTCTGCCAGCACCTGACTAAGACAGATGCAGATACTCAGTTATCCATTGGACTGAGCCCAATGGAAGAGCTAGGAGAAGGACTGAAAGAGCTGAAGAGGATTGCAATCTCATAGGAAGAACAACAATATCAACTAAACAGATACCCCAGAGCTTCCAGGGAATAAACCACCAACCAAAGAATATACATGGGTGGGTCCATTGTTCCTGGTACAAATGTAGCAGAGGATGGCCTTATCTGGCATCCATGGGACGAAAGGCCCTTGGTCCTGTGGAGGTTTGTTTCCCCAGTGTAGGAGGATGCTAGAGGCATGAGGCAAGGGTGGGTAGATGGGTGGGAGAGCACCCTCATAAAGGCAAAGAGGAGGTTGAAGGGGGTGGGGGGATTGCGGAGGGGAGACCAGGAAGGGTAAATAAATAAAATCATCAATAGATAATAAAGAAATAAAGTAAGAACATGTCCATTAGATAGACAATATAGATAAAAGGCTATATAAGGTGGGAGGATTTTTCTGGAGTGTTTCTCTGGAAAGCCTGTCATCACCTGTTTAATTGTTGCTGAGAGTTTTCATTTGAGTTCAGCACATACGAGAAGGCAATCACACTTCAAGTGGGACTTCAAGGAAAGACTGGATTTGCAAACATTTTGAGTTCAACAGGAAGCACGTGAGCTAAGAAACAATTGCCCTGAACAAGGGGCAGAGGTCAAAATCATGTAAAAGTGAAAAAAGAAACAAAACAATAGCAAACAGCCTTCCTATTAAATATTAACCACTGCTCTCAGCGTTAAATGTGGCCAGGTTCCCTCCTCTGGACATTTTAGTACTTTATAATTCCAACTAAGAAATAGAAGCTGCTCATTTTTTGTTCTTCATATCAGCTCATTAATGAACAAACAGTGAAAACTCCAACTTGGCTACTTCATGGTCTCAAGAAAACATTATACTGTAAAATTACATATTTTAAAACGAGCAAATTCACAATAAAGAGAGAAAGTACACTAGGAGGATAAATGAAAGAGAGGTGAGATAAAAATAAGATTGGGCTCTTGTTGAGGGAAGTGTAGATAGAAATAACTATTGCATAATTTTCCAATTATATATGTATATTTATATATCAGGTCTCCAACACTAGCTACAGGAGAAATATATGGAGGGAAAGACTTAAAAGCAGAACACTGGCATTAAAGTGATGCCTATCTTCTCATATTCTGAAGAGGTAAAATCTTCCTCTGATATAAACTCAAGTAAATTATAACTACAAATAAAAGCAGTCTAGGAAAGAGGCCACATTTTGAACCCAGAGAATGAGAACAAATGTAGGTTAGCAGTTGGTCATATTATTTAACTTTGTTCTTGGGATGCTGACTTCATGTTGTTGATCAATATCCAATGTTTATGGTGCTGCACAATGTCGTTACCATATCAAGGATGTGCAAGTTTGAGTTCTGGAATAATTTTCAAATTGTGGCATACAGGGGTTTTAGCAGTTGGCTTAGTTTGAAAAAATGCCCTGTGGTGCAAGCATAAAGATATTTGGATCCCCAACACCCACACTAAGAGAGTGGCATGGCATCTGTAACTGTAGCTCTGGAAAAGTGACAGAGATAAGCAGATTGTTGGAGCTCTGTGGCCACTCAGTTGATGAGTTCTAGGTTCAATGATCAACCTAACCTCAAAATACAATAACATGAATAAAGTGGGAGAACAGGAAGATCTGTATGAGTTTCAGGCTAGCCTCGCCTATGTAGATAGATAGGTAGGTAGAGAGATAGATAGATAGGTAGATAGATGATTGATAGATAGATAGATAAATAGATAGATAGATAGATAGATAGATAGATAGATAGATAGATAGATAGATAGGGAAAGTATTAGAGGACACCTGATTTTTTTATCTATGGAATCAACCACATACACCTGTGCTCACATGTCCATACACCCACATCAAAACGTTCACCCATCACACACACACACACACACACACACACACACACACACACACACACACACACACATACACACACACACACACGCACCACACACACACTCCATTGTGTATTCCTCATTGTTTCATATCTTCACTGTGTTCAAAACCAACTACAAGTTGCAGTGAATGACAGTATGAAGAACATACTCTCTGAGCCTTTACTATTTTCAGTGTTTAGACCTCTATACAACAATTATAGTTCATTGCAACTCTTAGCTTCCTCTCTCTGAAATTTGCCAAGTACATCACGAAGTAAATAAGTGCTAATTACCCACTTGCTAAAGAACATTCACCACTGTTGATTATCAGCACATACACTGTGGAGTCCTAAAATGCTGACACCTTAGCAGCATGGATAACTGTCTTGTTTATATTCATGAGTCCTTTCGTACCCCTGTATACTACAGCTACTCACATGCATGCTATGTGGATTTTGATTCCTTTTCTCTGACAGCAAGGTTAATATAGAAAGGAAATGGTTGGAGACTATCCTCACAGATGTTTCAATTCAAGCTCCAAGAGGGTGGAATTTGGACATTTTATCACTTCTGAGTTGCTCATTTCATGATTAAATCTCTCCACTCCTATGGGAAAGCCAGTGATCTCATTTTCTGAGGTGACAAATGGATCCCATGCTGGGTAGCTTATTCGTGGTGAACTTTACAAATGACTCAGGCAATATATGATTTGTGTAATTACATTTACATTCACCTGTCATATTTACTCTAAAATGTCACTGAGGGCTTTGGCAATCTGAAGATGAAGAAACTGAGGCTATTTGTTTTAGGTTGATCCCAGTCCTGATTAGTCTCCTAAGAAAAATAAATCCAACTCACTCCTGGGTGAGTTGTGTTGCTTCACATGGGATCACTCTCACTCTCTGCATCCTTTTTCCCTCCTCTCCAACATCCTGTCCTCATTTTTACCTTCTCCCTCTTTATTCTTCTCTGTAGTCCCAGAAGAATCCCTGCTTCTAAGTCATACTGAAAGCTCATTACCATGTTGGAAAGATGTGGCATTTTAGCTGGAAAGGTCACATGGCCTTGTAAAAAGAGCACAGAACTTATAATTAGAAGTTGCAGGTTCAAAGCCAGGTTCTCCTTCTGTCTAGCATGTATTCAGCCCTTGCCCACTTTTAATCAGCAAAGTGACCTTAGGCAAAGTAGATAGGTTTCTGTTTCTATGAGGTCCTTTTAATTTTTAACATTTCACACAGAGATCAAAAATGATTAAATTGATGAAGCCTATAAGTTTAGTAGTTAAATTTACACACAAATGAATTCAAAACCCAATTATAAGGTAAAATACTTTTTTTTGTATGTAACATTGCCAGTGACAGCTAGAAGGAGCTGACAGTTTCACCATACATGTCTGTGCATGCTTGATTGACACCTCTGAACTATGCCTTTCATTCTTCAAATATCTCTTATGACAATAGATAACAGACTGTAGTTGCTTGAGAATAATGGCGATAGAACACCAAATGTCACTCAAAAAAATGTTTCTCTAACTGATATTCCCATGATGGTGTATGAGGAGAACTCAGTGGAGGATCCTAAACTTCCAGACTTCAAGGCACAACTAGAAAGAACTAAGAGGACAATACGACAGAAGAGGGAAGACTTTCATGATTGGGAGATGCAGATCATCCATTCACAGTTTCTTTGACCTCTTTCTATTGTTCTCATTAGAGAGTACTGCCTGCTCTGATTAGTTATCATTAATAGGTACTGGGTTTCCCCATGACCAATCCCATGAGCATAATAGTTCAGCATTCACTAGTATAGTTAGTAGCTATGATCCATAAAGATGAATAGCAAGTTATTTTAAATTGGTTCTACGAAATCAGACATTACTAGTTCAAATACTTTAGTGTGGTCCTAAAAGATGGTAATAACTCTGCAGTGGGAGTCCACCAGGGTTCAAAAAGACTATTTCCATTTCTCTTTTTAATTTTTATGTTTATTTCCTTTCTTTTCTTTAGCTTCCCCCTCTCTCTTTCTTTTTTGTTTCTTGTTTGTTTTTAGACAGGACCTTATATAATTCATCCCCACCTCAGACTCACAGTATAACTGAGGATAACCTTGGACATCCTGTCTTCACTCCCCAAATAATGACATTATAGATATGTGCCATCATGACTGGCTTTATCTTACTGAGGTTAGAACCCAGAGTTCACTATATTTTGGACGGAAACTCTGCCAACATAGCAATATGCTTAGAAGACAACTTACAAGTGTTGGTTAGTCCCTTCCACGGTTCCAGGAATTGAACTCAGGTTATCAGGCTTGGCAGCAAGCATCTTTACACAGTGAGGTATCTTTCTTGCTTTTATGTGGAACAGCTGTTACATAAAATGTATTGTCTTACGTGGTTTTTATTATTTCAGGTATATCATTATGAAAACTGAGCAATATGCTCCATCTTCACTCTTAGAATTCATTAAAATATCTAAAAATACAGAATGCATTAATTATCATGTGATGCATTTAAGGGTATGATATTACAGATGAAGTTAAATTGAGGTTACGTTGAAATGGAACTGCTTACTGGTATTACAATGTTGATTTGTTATTATTTCAGTTTTCTGATTAAAAGCATGCCTGAGTTACAGCATAGGTCCTGTAAGTTAAGAAAGGCAGTACATACACTTAGCACACACATCATCAGCTTTCATGCAAAGACCTATAAGTCACACTATTAATTTAAAACAATATTTACACATCCCAAGAAACTATCTTTAAGCAGAAATTGCTTCTAAATCCAGCTCCTTCTAATTGTCTTGTCAACAAGGAAAACATCAGCAAACTTGTCAAATGCCTGGCTGAACTCCAACCCTTTCTGTAGTGTCTAATATCCCTTCATCTATTAAGCTACTAACCCTATTAAAAGAAAAAAAATTGAATTAGTCTGACATGACTTAGTCATGGCAAATTCTTATTGAAGATGAGTGCAGTCTGCTCCTCCTGGCAGTCACTCGTTAATAAGTTTGATTATAATTGGATTAAGAATTTCATCAGAAATCAATGTCCATCTTATTTGGCTAATGCAGGACTAGTGTCTTCCACTCTCAGTGATTTTTCTCCTGAAACCATGCTGAGTGCTTTGTAAGATAAGCCATCACAGCTGTCTACACAACACTCATAGCCTAGCCAGGTTCACTCTGGAGTTTCTAGAAAGTCTTATAAGTCATGGTCCTTTGTAAGCCTAATGCTATTTTAATAGGTTAGTGCTTCTATATTTAATTATTCATTGTAACTTCCTTTTGAATGGTATGGTAGTCCCCAAAGTTAATAAGCAAATTATTTATAGTATCTGCTCTGTGTGTGAGAATCCATAAGCATTCAACTGCTATCCATAACGTGGCACAACCTTTCAGGCACTTTAAAATCACCTTTATGGGACACCCATATCCTCATACAACCTACACAACTTATGTTGTCTCTAGCTACTGAAGAACAAAGTGCTACCGTGTTTCATGGGGCAATATTTTTTCCTTAATCAAATAGAAGTATATTTAAAAATTGCAAAGGTGGGATAGGATGTTTCACATATGAACTTCTTATGTACTTCAGTTTTTATGATGAAAGAAAGGACTAATCAACTTCGCGTTTTAGGTAACAGATCTGCAAATTCACCCACTTTTTCTAGTACCAATCTCTTAGTTGTTGTTATTGCTGTCTTCAGGAGGACAACAAAGGTGACATACACTACATTGAATGAATTAGTCAATGAGTGATTGATACATCATTGAATATAGACACTGAGATAGAAGATGTAAGTCAGGAAAAGGACAAAAGACAACTAAACCAAATCAAGCGCAGAAAAAGTTCACCAAGGGGCATCATGATGACATGCGTTACATTTCCAGTTTTTGTTTCCTTATACATAAATACTTAGAAATGAGAGATGCAAAGAGCAGATATCACTCATATTATACATTGGTTTTTTTAATGTCTTTTATACTGAGTATTTTATAGGAGGATTGCAGTGAAGCTATACAATTTGGGATTGGTTTCCTTTCTTAGTAAAACAAATGAATTACAAACAGTAGTCCTCAATGCTGCGTGAGCTCTGGACTTCCTACCCAGTCTTGACAAACACTTGCACGATGGAGTAACCCCTCGGAGGACAACATCCTCATGGGGCATGTTTCAGATGCGAAAGCACATAATAATCTTTTCGCACTTAATAGTGTAATTTTTATAATATACTATATTCTTTTGTACCACACAAATATTCTGTTAATATTAGTCACCATTAGATGACAGTGCATACTATGTGGCTAAACTTATCTAAAAGGATAGGAATTAATTTTCTTTGATATATTAACAGTCAAATATCCTTTAATACAGAAGGTAGTTTCAAAACTTGCATCTACATTTAAAATTCCAGTGGAATTTAATCATTTACTCTTATTAAATATGAATGAATTACTGAGATAATAGGTATATAATAACATAAGGCATGTTGTTAAATAATCATGTTTCTAGGTCAGATGGCCTTCGAGACAGAAGTTTCTCTATTCTTCAGGACACTTTAGTAACTTTACTTAGACGTTAACGATGGTGTGGAGAATGTGATTTACATCCTCTAACACTATCTACACTCCTCTCAACATGATGCTTACTTGCATGATTTCACTGAAGCAAAAGAAAAGGTATGTTTTGAAGAAATTAGAAAATGAAAAAATCAAAAGAAATGGGATGTTGGTAAGCTGCACAACTCCTACAGTCTTCTTATCTACTACTAACCAGGCGATTCGCTCAGAATCGAGGGAAGCCTTAATACCCTCATCAAAGCCCTCTTTACAATTACAGAGCTATTAGGAAAGTATGCAGCATCGGAGGTGAATCTTAAGTAGCTTAAACATTGCATTTACGTGATGAAGATAACAGTAATAATACTTAGTGTGCTGCTAGGGAGCCTTTATTCCTGCAGGGTTGGACTACTTAACTAAAGGTCAAAAGATATAAACCTTTGATAGCCACAAACCTAAACTGAAACTTTTTATTAACATGCTGCCTTTCTTTCTCTTTAATTTTTAAAAAATTTTCTTGCAATAGAAATGTATTCAATTCAGCAGGGATATTTCAGTTTTTAGCAAAAGAAAATATCTTAGTGATTAGCTTAAATGTTCCTTGTGAGTGATTCAATCTATATAAAATTAAAAACAAGATAGAAAAATTCCACACGGCCAATGGAATCAATAAAATTAGTAGCATGAGGAATTGCGAGCAATATGAAAAGTTTTATCATTAAAAATAAATACTAAAATTCAATACTGGGGCTGGGATATGGCTCAACAGTTAAGAGTGCTTACTATCAAACAAATGGACCAGAATCTGGATCCTAGGCTCCATTGGATAGACAAAAGTAGTCCTCGTTTGCCTGAAACTTCAGGACTTGGATGGATAGAGAAAAAATAAACTGGAATGGGATGTGGGTGGGGGACTGTCCCAAAAGTTGTTGCCTGTACTTGAGATATGTTCTTCTACCTGGGTTGCCTTGTCTGGCCTCAGTGGGAGAGGATGTACCCAAACTTGCACACTTGATGTGCCAGGGTGGAGGGATACTGGGGTGAGTAGGAGGAGAAGGGGAAAAGGAATGTAGGAGGGGGTGACCAGGAGGGGGCAGCAAGCAGGATGTAAAGTGAATAAATAAAAATTAATTAATTAATTAATTAATTAATTAAGAAAGAAAGAAAACATAATCTACTGGGGCTTGAATGCATAATTAACCAAGCTAGAAAATGTGAGTTCTAGGTTTAGTGAAAGACTCTGCCTCAAAATAATAGGTTGAGAGTCTAGAGGTGATGCCCAACACACTCCTTTGGCATCTGTTTATACCTGTGCTCATGCACACACACACCTCACCACCACCACCTCACACATGTTTATACATTCATAAATACAAATTATTCTTTAAAGAAAACCACTTGTGGACAGTATAAAAGTACCCATAAGCAAATATCCTGGTGGCCTTTTAAATTTTACAATCAACATTATCATCTGCTTATCTTCACCTTTACGAGTGTGCTGGTTTGAATGACAAATGCCCCTCTGATCTCAGGTTCTTTTGAATGCTCACTTCTCAGCTGGCAGTGCTGTTTAGAAACGCTTCAGAGATGTGACCATGATAGAGGAAGTATATCACTGGAAACAGGCTCTGGGATTTTAAAGGCTCATACCACTTGTAGTTCTGTCTCTTTACTTCTTCCTTCAGGTCCAAGATGTGAGCTCTCAGGGCCTGATGCTTTCATCATGCTTGCTAACTGCTACTTCCACTCCAGTGGTATAGACTCTAGCCCTCTAGAACCGTAATCTCAAATAAACTGTCTTCTATAATTTGCCTTGGCCATGGTGTTTTACAAGAGCAATAGACAAGTAACTAATACTATTAGTATAGGAAAATTTAAACTGGTTAGTCAAAGTAATGAAATAAGGGTTAGAATAGGTAGTGTTTGCTACCCAAAGGGAGGATCTGAGTTTGAATTCTGTTCTAGTGTTTTATTGCTGAAACATCATTATTAAGGAAACTTGCGTAGAAGAAAGCATTTAGCTGGAGCTGTCTTACAGTTTCAGAGGTTTAGTCCATTATTATTATGGTAGGAAGCATGGTTGTACACAGACAGACATGGTGTTGGAGAATTAGCTGAGATTTCTACATGTAGTTCTACAGAGCAACTCTAATCTTGAAAGGGTCATTTTAATACCTCAAAGCTCATCCAAGTGACACGCATCCCTCCAACAAGGTCATACCTCCTAATCATGTTCAAATATTGGACCACTTTGTGCCAAGTATTCAAATATATTGGGCACACTTTCATTAAAAACAACACAGATTGCCAGCATTGAAGTTAAAACTTAGTGTGGCTCCTCATATCTATAACAGTCTTGATGAGAAAGAGACAAAAAGATACTGAACTCCAACTTCTTTGATATTAATTTTTAAAATAAGTGAGGTTTGAAATTGGTAATTATGAGTAATCCTATTCTTATAGAAGTATTTCAGATGTTAACTATGTCATAAAACTGAACTGGTTGATGAAAACATACTTTTGCCTCACCTTAGTTCCTTTTCTTTCTCACTCTAAAATTTTGGTTATTTTTGTTTGTCAGGCTTTCATTTATTACAAACAAACTGTAAAAATAACATGAATCAAAAACTAAAACATCTCTGGCAAAGATGAAAGCCTCACTGCAGAAACGTCATGGCAGAACTTTAGACAAACAGGAAATGCAGAGGTTTGAAATTGACATCTTGCTATGAGCACACTGTTTAATCCTGTCCAGATTCTATTAAAGTAATCTTAACGGTGAGAAAAGTGTTATATCTAAGTATATTTGTTTTTTGATGGAGCAAATCGAATTAAAACATAACCTTATTTAATAGCTGACCTTTGCTCTATAGAAATAGATGCTTTATGAATCCAGCACATCCTCCCCTCTGAGTTAGGAGATGTTCTCTTATTGAATTATCCTTTTATTTTCGTTAGCAGGTCTAGATGATCACACTGCTACTTACTTTATCCAACCCTGACAGGATATTTTGCCTAAACAGAGAGTCTAGAGAAGATGGAAGATCAAACTGTGAAGAGTATAGTCCCAATGGAGACCTTACCAAAATGGTAAGATGAATGTGTTTCCTAATGCATTACCTATAAAAGAGGCACCCATGCTGGTTAACAGAGGAGTAGAGAAGTGGGGTCAGGTGAAGACAATGGGGAAAACCCTAGCTTAGCATGGGGCTGGGATGACATTCACATTGTGTTGATTTAGAGTGCAGAAAGTCAAGTAGCTATGAAAAGGAATTCACAGTCATGGAACAAAACAATCACTAAATGCATTCCTCATGATGACAACTGTTGGAACCTAGTTACTAAGCACCTTGAACAATTAAATGAACACTAAACATGGCAATTACAGATATGAGTAACACGCACGATCTAAATCCTTGGGGTGTCATAAATACAGAGGATGCAGCACTGAGCACTGGACAAAGCTTTTATTTGGACATTTATTCAAGAAAAATAAAATGTTGCCAGCCAGAACAACTTTTATCTTTAATTTAGAAAAAAGCAAGTATTAAAGTCAGTATGACCAGAGATGAAGTAAAAGCTCTGAACAGTGACATGACATGCCAAATTAAAGAACATAGCATATCTTTTTTTCAAGTCAGAAATGAGACGACCAGATTCAACAAGCCCCCCAAAATGTTGTCAAATAACATCCGAGCCCTACAGCAGAGATTTTCCTAGTTTGCTTTAATGCACCTGTCTTGTTACTACAATGTATCTTTTAAAGCCTTGTTTTATGACTTCCTTAAGTTGTATTATAAACATTCCTGAATCCACATCCATGTTGGGACATAGTATTTCAGGCAACTTAAATCTATTTTCAAGGGTCATGCTCCTTCTATTAGCCTCAGAATAAATGGCCTCCTCTACCTGGGAGGTGGTAGCTGGAGTTTGCATCAACAGTGTGAACCAAAACCCAAGTTGCAAGACCATCACCACTACTTTAAATAAAGCCATTGTCCTATGAATTAACTAGCCACTCACACGGTAGAAATTTTGTTAATTAAATAAGAAGGACTTATTGTTTGCTTTTTATACAAGCAAGGAATACTGTGTGATGTGTGTGTGTGTGGGTGTGTGTGTGAACATTTCAATCAGGATTTTGACCAAAATAATTATATATGCCATTATAAGTTTACAGTCTCTCTAATACAAACTTTTATCTTTTTATCCTTACACCAAAAATATGCCTTAATTTAGGCATTAGAACAAAGTGAGAGTATCATTTTCAAAATGAACAATCCTGAAACATTCACAATTTGAACTAGCCATTATTTGTAACTAGGCAAGGCATCCAATGATGGTACTGGAACAACAGCGTAGCCACAAAACCTTCCACCTCAACCTGCCCTGCCTGGAAGATGTATTGAGGCAATGGTGGCTCAGAAATTGTTGGAGTGGCCAGGCAATGACTGGTCTAACTTGAAACCCAAGCCACTAGATGGAGCTCATGTATGATGCTGGATGGCCAGCAACATGAAGGTAAGTAACTCTGAGACCTAGGGTGGAACCAAACACCACTGAAAGGAAAATAAAAAATTGATGTTTGATGGTATTCTGATAGGTCCATGACACCTAGCCCAATTGTCATCAGAGAGGCTTCCTCTGACAACTGGTGGCTGCAGATACAGAAACCCATAGTCAATCATTAGACCCCCTCCCTCACCCCTGGAATCCTGTGGAAGAAAGAGAGGAAAGATTGTAAGAGCCATCAGCATTGACCCTGCCAAGAGAACATGGCCCACAAAATTAGCTAAGCAGGTCTCCTAGGAAATTACAGAGACCAAAACATCAATCAGGGAGCCTGCATGGGTCTGCACTAGGCCTTCTGCTAATATGCTATAGTTGTTCAGCTTAGGGGTTTGTGGAGTGTCTCTGATTCTTTTGCCTGCTCTTGGTCCCCTTTTCCTCCTACAGCCTTGATATGAAGGTTTGTGCCTAGACCTGTTACATGTTATTATGATCAGTTGGTATCCCTGGGATGCATGCTCTTTTCTGAGAGAAAAGCAGAAGATCTTGGGGGGAGCGAAGAGGTCAGGGGCTGGTGGACTGAGATGAAGGGAGTGAGAGGAGGCTGCAGGTAAGGAATATTTTATAAGAGGAGAATAAATAAAAAGAAAAATTCAGTAAAATAAAGACTTGGGAATCACAATCCCCAGGTTTTCAAATCAGTGATTTTGCCATTAATTAACTATAACTTTACACTGAAGTAAGGCATGTCTCTGATGTCCTGTGTTACAAGATTATCATAATCCCAGGTGTTACTCTCATATTAAGATCAATGATAATATTAGCCACAGACTTCATAATTAATGAATTATCATAAAACCTGGGTATTTTATCTTAAACCAAAACAAACATGTGTACATTCAAAAAGGGCTGCTTGCACTTTTTGCTTATTTGCTTCTTTGTTTTGCAGCATGACTGTTGGGAGAGCATAAGTAATTTAGAGTGTAGGCTTATAAAGTCTCCTCCTGTCTACTGTAGCCAGAGTGATTGGATTTTGTGTGCTATGAAAAGACAATTATATTTGTATTAGTTCAATTATTTGTGTGTTTGTTCATGTATGTGTACAAAGGCATGTAAAGGCTGGATGTCTATGTTCAATGTCCTCCAAATTTACTTATATTTTCAGACAGGATCGTTCTCTCAGCTTCAAGCTTGGTAAGGCTGTAGCTAGACAGAGAGCTTAGGCATCTAGCTGTCTCTGTCTCCCTCACACAGGGATTCTGAGCCTGCACCACCACACTCTGTTGTTTTCAAACAGGTTATGGAAATAAAACTCAGGTCCTCATACTTGCAAAGAAAACACTTTACTGCCTGAGCCATTTCTCTGGCCCTTCAATATTTAAAAGCTCTGAGGTGAAATTCGGTCAATATAAATAAGCCCCCATTGTTTATGTCTTGTTCTCAGTTTGTTATTGCTCAAAATAGTATTTCTTCATCTTTTCTCTTGACCCCTGTCTCCCACTCAGCTTAGCTCTTAATTCCCCAAAGAAAAAACGTCAATACTATCCAGGAGAAATTATCTTCTGATTGAGGTATTATGATGGGATTTGAGTCTTTATCAGAGACAGCAGATTTTACAAAATATGAATTTATGAGCAATCAACTCGTTTGCAGACTAAAACAAGGAGAAAGTCAATTAAAACATGTGAATTCCTGGATGGGGAAACTCTAATAATATGGTTCTTTAGGTTCATTACAGGCATGAGGGCAGTAGCTACTTGGTAAGGGCTGCACAGGGCAGTGCAATGGTGGATCCTCAGTGTCAGCTAAGGAAGTCTCTAGAATAGATTTTGTGAAATAGGAAGACCCACTCTGAATGTAAGTAGCATCATTTCATGAGCTTGGGTCCTGTAGTGAATAAAACGTGAGGGAGAAAGATCAGTATAGACATCCATTTCTTTCTGCTCCCTGACTAGGGGCATCATGTGGTCCTGCTGTCTTGTCCACTGTGATGGACTACATGCTTAGACTTTGAGCCCAAACCAACCCTTTCTTCCTTAAAGTGCTGCATTAGGACTTTGTTCCAACCATGAGGAAACTGACTGTTGAAGTCATTGTATCCTGCTTATCTAGAAGTGAATAAGCAATTGATGTTTAATTTCAGTGGCATCTGCGACAACTCAAAGCCCAAGTTGGAAGAATAATTTAAGTTTACTTGAAGGTTCATTTGCTCTGGACTTTGCTTAGGCTCATGACCCCGAGCTACATAAAGCTCTTGTAGTTTCTGTTCCTCCTCTAGGCTTCAGTTAGCTGACACATTTAGGCCTCCCGAGCCCATAGGAGTCATGGCAGTTCAAGAGTATCTCAGTTTCACTGCAGACAAATTCCATATAGAAGGACCATAAGCCCCTAACTGC
The DNA here is from genome assembly GCF_000001635.26 of Mus musculus. Taxonomy (NCBI): domain Eukaryota; kingdom Metazoa; phylum Chordata; class Mammalia; order Rodentia; family Muridae; genus Mus; species Mus musculus. Next base: position 80,284,752 of record NC_000072.6, on the reverse strand, counting down.
CTGTCAAAGTTCATAGCTAACACTATGTTCTAACCAATTGAACAAGAAAGATACAGTTTCAACATTGTGCTCCCAGTGGGAGAGTCATTATTTTGAAACTGCCACACATTTCTTAGCATCTAGACAATTAGTATTATTTTTTCAATAGTAAGATATGGAAGTAAGCTGTGGTTATGCTAATAGAAGCTCTATTACCACTCTGTATTAAATGCTAGAGGTTAAGAATATTGTCCTACAGATTTTGCTGAAAGGACCCTGATATAGCTGTCTCTTTTGAGGCTATGCCAGGGCCTAGCAAACACGGAAATGGATGCTCAAAGTCAGCTATTGGATGGATCACAGGGCCCCCAATGGAGGAGCTAGAGAAAGTACCCAAGGAGCTAAAAGGGTCTGCAACCCTATACGTGGAACAACAATATGAACTAACTAGTACCTCCAGAGCTCGTGTCTCTAGCTGCATATGTATCAGAAGATGGCCTAGTCAGCATCAGTGGAAAGAGAGGCTCATTGGTCTTGCAAACATTATATGCCTCAGTATAGGGGAACGCCAGGGTCAAGAAGTGGGAGTGGGTGGGTAGAGGAGTCGGGGGAGGGAGGGTATGGGGACTTTTGGGATAGCATTGGAAATGTAAATGAAGAAAATACCTAATTAAAATAAAATAAAATAATTTTTTAAAAGAATATTGTCCTACAATTCACCCTGGTTCTTGCAAGGTGAAATTTTGTGAAAAAAAAAGAAAAGAATTGAAATATCTAAATAAACAGTTTTGGATGAAACAGAAGATGAAAAGTCCATTTATTTGTTTGTTTTTGTTATTTGAGACAGACTCTCTTTACATAGCCCCAGCTGTCTTGAAACTTACCATGTAGATTAGGTTGGCCTGGAACTCACAAAGATATTCTGACCTCTGCTTTCTAGGAGCTAGGCCCAAAGGCATCTACCACCATTGCCATCTTGTACTTCTTGTAAAACATGTGGCAACATGCTCTTGGCAACATGTAGTTTCTTCAGTGGTTCCAACTAGCACAACCTACTTTCATTCAAGCCTTAGCTGTCCTACAGATTCTTAGGAAACAAAAGGAGCACCATCAATAGTGTCTTTTAAGTCTTGCTCATCCAGCACACCCCACTCTTCTGTTACCTACACCAGTTATCTTCTTCCTATTGTTATTTATTAAGTTACCTAAGAGCTTTTTAACATCATTGACTCTTATCAATTATCCATTAGAGCCAAATACATGTGCAAAGTATGGAGAAAAATTGTTACTTCCAGATCCTACATATTAAGATCTTAGCACCTTTGATCAGGCTACTTTCATTTTGAACAGTTGTGGTTTTTAACCTGATATAACAGAAGCTTCTTTGATGAGGGATTAGAATTATACTTATAGGTGAGTATAAATGTAGGTATTTTGAATACAGTTACAAATTATGTTGGCTTAGGAAAGTGGTAGTTGTAGGGTTTCCTCTGGGGTATATGACTCATGAGCAGCAGGAAATTAGCTCAGCTTCCAGGACTAGGTATGAATTACCTCCTATTGAGCTGGGCTCATGTTCAATTAGATAACTGTTGGTTAACCCCACAATATATGTGCCGGTATTGAACCCTTGGGAATATCTTGCCATGCTGGTCATTGTGTGGTTCACAAGCTTTATGGCTGGTTAGAACAACTGATTGCTTTTCTTCCTTGACACCTTACACAGAACCTCCAGATACTAAGAGAGGCAGTCCTCAGGGAGGAGACAATTTCACCAAATCCTGTTTCTGAAGAATAAGATTTCTTTTGCAATAGGGACTTAATTTGAAGCAAGCAAGAACAATAGCAATACCATACACTGTTTTTAAGTAACTTGGACTCTATTGACCAATAGCTTAAAGAAAGGTTAGGAGGTTTCTAATGCTTGATAATTGGGAATTTTTCTTAGATAGTTCATGACTCTTGAAGACAGCATTACCACTTCAAAAAGCATAATTTCATATTATACATAATATATATATATAAACATACATATAATTTTAAGTACAATAAATACTGTTTCCCTTGTTTTTAAAAAACCAATCAAGAAAGAGAGAGAGAGAAAGGAATGAAGGTAGGCCAACGATGATCTCAATATTAAGCTCCTTATTTCTCAAATTCTTCCTGTTTTCATTTTGCACTGTGTTTATATTGATAACTGGTACTGTACTCAGACTTTAGGCATTTTAGGCAAGCACTCTCCTGGTGAACTAAATCCTCAGCTTTTCTCCATGTATATTTTACACACTATAAATTCAAAAGCATAGCTACATTAAAAAAAACCACATAATTTATTCTATATTTACACACTGTGCTGGTTAGTTTTACCTGTCACCTTGACATAACCTAGAATTGTCAGGCAAGAAAATCATAATGAGGAATTATCTAAATCAGCTTAGCCTGTTTTCAAACATGCAGTGCAGAGTCTTGATTGCTGATTTTTGTAAGAGACCCAATCTACGGTGGTATGGATGCTTCCCTCATCATGGAGCTTGAGTAGAGAGTATAACACAGAAAAGAGGTATAGCTGAGAGCAAACAGTGATTGTCTTTCCATTCTTTTGCTCTGTGGTCTTGATGTTGGACATGATGAGGCTAATTATTTCAATTCCTGCTATGATTTTCCCCAGTGATAGGTTATGACTTAGAGTTGTAACTTAAACCATTCCCCTTCCCAAGTTTCTTATTGACTTTTGTCATGGTATTTTATCATGGTGACAGAGATTAAAATATTTATTGTATTTACATTTAATGATATCAACATAATCATTGTTGGTAAAAACTAAGGAATCATGATGAACAATTTGACAATCAGATAAAAATGAAATTGTCTATGTACTTCATATTTTCAGGCAAGATGATACAATTTAGAATATCAGTAAGCGAAAATGACTTAGGAGCAGAATGTAACATGGAAACTGTAGTGCATGGAAAACTCCATTTGCCTGGTTTTCTACTGGAAAGTCTGAGTTTAGCTAGTTTTATATCTTTTTTTATTCTCTCTCTCTCTCTCTCTCTCTCTCTCTCTCTCTCTCTCTCTCTCTCTGTGTGTGTGTGTGTGTGTGTGTGTGTGTGTGCGCGCGCGCGCGCACGCACACGCGTGCTCACACTCACACTGTATGGCGTATGGTGTGCATGGAACGGTGGTGTGTGTATCTATGGGCAGGTGAGTATTGAAACCAGAAGAGGTAGCTGGGTACCTTGGAGCTGAAGTTCCAGGCAGTTGCGAATGCTGGGTTCCAGGAACCAAACTCTAGTCTTCTGGTAGAACATAAAGTGCTCTTCACCAGTAAGCCATCTCTCTAGACCCAATTCTTTCTATTAAATGATAAAATTCCTACTCTGGTTGATTATTTCTCTATAACTTCTCCCTTATTCAAAAACTGTGTCTGAAATTTAAATTTTAATAGGGATGGACTATCAATAATATATAACAAAGTGAAAAATTTTCACAAGCAATGGTGAAAAGATTGATAAAATGGTGATTATGGTGAATAAAGAGTGAAACAAAAGAAAGCTAACTATGCTATGCACTGCTATATACTGCCCAGGCTAACCCCCAAGCCCCTGCTCAAATGCTGCTCCTAGATTAGTATTCTGAGCAGCTGGACATGCATGAGAACATTCATACACACTCACTGTGGTGGTCTGAGTATGCTTAGCCCAGGGAGTGGCACTGTTTGAAGGTATGCCCTTGTTGGAATAGGTGTGGCCTTGTTGGAGTAGGTGTGGCTTTACTGGAGTAGGTGTGCCACTGTGGGCTTGAGATTTAAAACCCTTATCCTAGCTATCCTGAAAACGAATCTTCTAGCAGCATTCAGATGAAGTTGCAGAATTCTCACCTCCTCCTGCTCCACGCCTGCCTGGATGTTGCCATGCTCCTTCCTTGATTATAATAGACTAAACCTCTGAACCTGTAAGCCAGCTCCAATTAAATATTGTCTTTATAAGAGTTGCCTTGGTCATGGAATCTGTTCACAGCAATAAAACCCTAAGATACTCACCCACTGCAAAATGAAATTGCTGACTAACATAAAAATGCCAATGTTTTCTGGGTGCCTCTTGCTTATCAGTACAAAATGTAACTGTTACTATATTTTAATATCAAATATTGCTTAAGCATGTTTGAGAAAGAAAAATAGAAAGAAAAAAGATGAAACAAATCTGAGTGGAATGAATTCATGCTGGTCTACATATGCTCTTCAACAGCCATTGAAGACTGTTTGCTGACCTGGAGGAAGACAACTCCATCACAACATGAGGATGAGGCCATGTGACCCACTGGATGATGGTGGAAATGTGTGACAACTGAAAAAAGGCATGGCAGCTGTAGTGAGTTCATCCACTGTCCTGATGACCCCTAACATCTCATGATGATTCAGCATGTCACAATATGACAGAAATCCAGACAAGTCGGCCCAGATCCCTGAACAACTGAAAGGAAACAAGTCTTTTCTTTAGACAATTTTGAATTTGTTTATGAGTAGGAAATAATAAACATTTGCTATTTCAAGTAATTTAGATCTTTTTTTTCTGAATGATGTTTTATATAGCTGTACAATAAATTTTACAATTGTATATACTATAAATGTATATATGTATATATTATCTGAACATATATAGATATTTAGTATACTTCTAAGTGAGATCACAAAACACTAGCTATTTATCTCTGCATGTCAGACACTTTTAAGTTATTTTAATATTGTTCTCTGTGTTTGGTGCTTAGATTTTAGGAGTATTTTCTACTCTGCTGACCTGAAGTAAATGTTGAATAACAAAACTGATTTTCAGCTGTTACATTGTAAATGTTCCTGGAAAAGAACATAAAGCAAAAAAGGGTTCTTGAATATTGATCCTTTACTTATATTCTGAGCCATAATAAAACTCAGCTCATCAACTGTAGCAACATTGTCTTCTCAATATGATAAAAAGCAGAAGGCTTGTCCTTTTCAAAGTAGTGGTAAAAGTTACATGCATTTGGTAAAACATGATGATATAAATTACATATGTAAATTTAGCATTTGGAAGAGTAGGGGGAATAAGCAATATCCAAGTGAATTACAGGGAGGATAAATCCTTCCTATTTGCACCTGCGCCTGACAAGGTATCAGAGGAGCAAACACAGATCTGAAGCTCAGAGCCTGTCTTCCATATGTCTTCCAACCTAACAACGTGAAATTTATCTCTTGAGTGGGCAGGAGAGTGCACATTAATGGACGCCACTGAGACACTTTTCCTGCCCTGCTTGTAACTAGACTCAAGTGTGCCCCAAATTGCTCCCTGGTGCTTAGATTTATTTTCTTCTCAGGGGCTCTGGATATTGTATTTCACTACAAAGAGCTAAAAAACATTGCAATCATTATTTATAAATCTTTTAGAAAAATGCATTTTCTTAGCAGCAGCTATGGCAACAGGGAGCTCAAAATGCCCCAGGAGCAGAACTGCATCTCATTGTGCAGGGTAACACACCCAGGATGTACATCCTGCCACTGCCTATTTCAAAACTGGAAAATCTTAAGCGAGCAGTCAGTACAAGAAGTTAGTTTCTCTGTTTAGTCAATGACTGGTATCTAAGCAAAGTTTAAATAAAAGAATACAAAGTCCACTTAATTGTGTGGCATAGCATTCAAATATTACAACAGATGTATGGGTGGATGTATTTATAGCTAGACATATAGAAGATAGATAGATAGATAGATAGATAGATAGATAGATAGATAGATGATAGAGAGATAGAGAGATAGAGAGAGAGAGAGAGAGAGAGAGAGAGAGATAGAGAGATAGAGAGATAGAGAGATAGAGAGATAGATAGATAGATAGATAGATAGATAGATAGATAGATAGATAGATTATGATCATAGTTGTTTACTATGCTCCCTTGAAAGTCCCATAGGAAACTGGGCCTAACTCACACATTCTTCTTATTTGTGTTTGAGTATATATTTTCTCAGGTGGAAATAGAAAAATTCTAAAAAACTTTCTGCCTCACATGGAACCTGAGTTTGCAAAAAGGTTGCCATTCTTTCCTCTTGAATAGTTCTGTGTCAGAATGAATGAAATAACTAGGCCTGACTTTCTGTGATCCCAGTTCATTTTCTCATCATAAGATGATAAATAGACCAAAAATTACAGAAGAGAGAGAGGTACAGAGACAGGAGGAGACAGAGAGGCATAGATACACAGAGAAAAAGACAGACAGAGAAAAAAAGAGTCAGAGAGAGAGAGAGAGAGAGAGAGAGAGAGAGAGAGAGAGACAGAAAGAGAGAGACAGAGAGTAAGATCTGAACCTCACCCTTCACCAAAGTTCTGTGAAACAGTGAATGGCATGTCTATGGTGCTGTCGTCAGAAATCTATCTACTCTACTAATTTTTTTAAACATTTTAATTTTATTTTCATCTGCACTGATATGTGAATTTTTACCAATAATTTTCTAGAAATTAGTTCTCTACTTCTAATTAACAAGAAATATCTGAGGGCTAAAGAATTAAATTAGCGGTTAGAAGCACTTGTAACTCTTCATGAAAGTCCAAGTTGAATTCTCAGAACCCATGTTAAGGAGGTAAGAAACACCTATAACTCCAGCTCCAGGAGGTCCAGTGCTCTCTACTGGTCTCTTTGGACACCTATACACATGTACTATGCACAAACACACACACACACACACACACATGCACACGCACACATAAATAGACACAAAATAAATCTTTACAATAAAATTCCAACTCAACTCTCAGAAATGGGATGGTAATGGTTCCTTTTTATATGGTCACTGAGTATTCATTTTCTCCTTTTTGTCTTCTACTGCAAAAATGGAATGGAAAAGAAGTAAAAATCCTATCTAATTAAAGCCTTTCCATTATCTAGTGTAAGATATATATCCTAATTCTAGAAGGTGTACAAGAAATCTAGAAGAGCTTATAGCTCATTGAAAAGAAACACCCATGATCTTTGAAAGAAAATACATTGACAGCCATGTGGAAACATCATAGCACATTGTCAATGAGTGTGAGAACAAGATGTAAGATAATGATGTTTTTATAAGTTTATTTGAAGATTATATAGCTAAGAGAGTACATGAAAGTGATATTAGGATATATAAGGGTGTTATTTTGCATCTAATTTGCAAGAGTTATCCACAAGTCATTTCCTTTAATCAAAATTACCATCAAAACAAATATTCTTATTAATCTTTAGATAGTTTTATGCCCATGGAATCAAACATCTTTCAAACTTTGGTCAGACTACTGGGAGAAAAAAATCAAAACATTAAGAATGAAAAGGTTCCAATCATACAAGCTAGTATTGTACTCAAGTTCTAACAAACACCAGATGTGGAATTGGAACCCATTAATTGAGAAGTGGCTCAATTTTTCTTCTGTGATATGGTATTTGTTGTAAATGGCACATAATATGGTATGAAAGGAAACATTATAAGGAGCATCCCTGCTATTCAAGTGTGTGTAGCACACAGGAGGTCTTTAGTAACTGATAAGTATTGCTTCTGTACATCAAAACTCTACATGAATGACATTACTTATTGATTGATACTAGTGCTTAGGGAAGAAATCTTAGACATTTATTCAATAGGCATGCTTGGGTGTTTTTACTATTTAGTCATTACAGAAGTAATCTGTTATTTGGTATTGCGTATCTTCTTTTCTTTTAAGACAAAAATTGCATGCCAGTAATTTAAAAGAAAAGTGTAAAACAGAATTTAACACATTCATTTGTATACCCAAAGATTTGTCCTGCTGTCAACTTTGTTCAAAGAAACTTCTTTGAGCAGTGGGTGGTGGTTGAGGTAAAGTCTTATAACTGGTCTGAGTGCTCAGACAAATAAGAATGAGTGAGTTGATGGGCTAGGTGTATTGCCAACCCCAGCCAAGAGTTATGGAGTAACATGAAAGAGGGAACAGAAAAAGTGTAGGAGGATCTAGAGAACAGTAGAAAGTTGATTCTGGCATGAAGGGCTTATACACCCATAACCTCATAGAAGTTTGATTTCCTATAAAAGACCCAAACAAAATCAAGGTAGCTAACATTCCAACTTGGATGGAAAGGACCTCCCAGAACTTTACCCATGGCTGAGCAGCTACGGGCAATTGATGGTTTCTAAGGTAGGGTGAGTCATTCTGGGGAAGTGAGGTCACAGGTAAGCTGCCTATGCTCCAGGGATACCCCACACCAATGCACATATGGGCTGCACTTACTGAACTCAGTTGGCTAATAGTATGCTTTGTAAAGGACATGAATTAGGTACAGGGATATGTTGGCGATCCTGGGTGGAGCTAGAGGAAAGTAACATAAGTTATGAATATATATAATATTATACTTATAGATGTATAAAATTTGAAAAGAGTAAAGAGAATTATTTAATAATAAATATTGTTAGCTGCAGGAAAGGAGAAAATCTCTCTGTGTCTAAAGGAATGGATATTTTCATTGTTTATTTCACAAATCTGCTAACCAAACCACTAAACAACTCCTCTAAGCCTGATTGCATTGTTCAGTTCACCTCAGGTGAGGAACACAAATATAAACTGGAAAAAGAAACATTCCTTCCACATATTTCAATATACTGTGAACCAGGTACTCTATAAAATATTGAAAATTGCTTTTCTATTCAATGAAACATGTTTAAATAACTGTGTAAGAAAATGGAAAATATTTGTGCTACTAAATTTTATCACTTCAAATGTTAAAACTTTTTAATTGTGTTGTTGCTTTAGTTTTGATAAATACAACATTATGATGATAGAATAAATTGTCACAAACTATTTAAGAAGGTGTGTCTACTTTAAAACACCATCAGAAAATAGTGTACAAATAATAACATCATCTAACAGTTTACACTGGGGCATTTAGTGTCTGGGGAAGATTGTTGTACGTCATTCACTAAGACTGACTTCAGTTGTAATTACTATTAACAAAATGTAATGTTTCCCAAATTACCAGAGCCATTCTTTTTATTAACACAACTTGATACAAAATACAAAAGTGATTGCTAAAGCTGCCGCATTAATGTCCCTCTGAGGCACTGAATATAATAGCAATCACTTTTGTTCTATCCCAGGAGACATCATAGGAAGGCCGAGGCAGCTGGCAACCTATTTCTGTAATTATATTTCTCCCTGTGTTTCAATTATTTACCAGAATTTTTGTTAATAGAACAGTAGATGGATCATATACTATTCCCTTGATATTAAACTTGATCATTTTTAGGCCATGGAGAATTCTCAAATACCAGGTAGCTATCCCATATTTTGTGTCTGTGACCCTGGCTTGTGACTTAACAGTGACACGGAACAGCTAAGTCACAGCAAGATAAAAAAAAGTTAAGATACTGCCTAGCAACTCCTCAAAATATGAGTGTCATGGAAGACTCACCATAAATGAGAAAAGGCAAAAAGAAAATCATTGAAAAACGATTTTAGATATAGGTTCTGAGTTTCCATGTCATCTAGGAAGAAAAAGAAAGTTGAGCAGGAATGAGCTCATTTTCCATGCATCAGAAAAGCTAGAAAAGAATAGATAGAAATAAAGGCATACTTTTATAGTTATCAGTGCAAATTCACAGAGAATTTTAAATTGCCATCAAAGATATTCCAAAAATGCATTCCAAATTTGAAGAAATAAAAAGTGTTTCACAAGCACAGAGAAAAGATGGAGTCTTAATGTCCTCTGTCTTCACTGAATCCAGTCTTCTCTCTGTCTCTATTTTTTTTAACATCTGAGTAAGTGCTATCAAGTTTTAATTGCATTTTAATTTGACAAGCAAGATAATGCAGAAGTGATAACTTTTTTTTTATTACAAATAACAAAATAACCAACAGATAACTTTTTGTTTACATCAAACATTTTAAACAGCTTTGTCATATTAAGTTTTCGGATTGTGTTAATCACTGAAGGTTACCATTAGTACAAATGATTTTCAAAACCATTTCAGAGTTTTTCTAATGCAGTTGTTAGAATAAAAAACACTACAAGTTTGAAATAAGAAATTCTCCCACCAATGGTTTTGGGAGCATTAGATAAGAAACTAGTGAGTACAAAGTATGTAGATTCTAGGGTGGAAAAGGATTTTAAACAAATATTGGCTTGCACTCACTCTGATATTTAATACCCCACACCATCCTTTAAGCATTTGTGTAGTTGTGTAGTTATGTTGCCAGTTATGTTATGTTGCCAGTTATGTTGCCAGTTATGTTGGAGCTACTCCACATGAAAATACCTTCTTTTTTAAGTTTTTGACCAATATTGGTGTTTTTGTTAGGTTGTCAATGATTCTCGAGGGGAGCCTTGTCAACCCAGATGAGAAAGATTCATTGAAACTACACAAACACACACACAAATATATATATATTTATGTGTGTTCATAAAGAATAATATACATTATCAATTAGAAGGGATGGAAGTTTCTTATTAGACTACGTTTTCTAGTAATGCCAGGAGCTACATCCATGAAGTCCCATAAACATATCAACCTAACCATGATTTGAACAAGGTCAATAACAATACATATACCAAAGTTGACTGGGAAAAGTCCATGAGGTTTCAACTTGATACAAAGAATTACAAGCAACTGGGGAATTCTGGGAGTCAGAAAGATAGCCTTCCCCAAGGAAGAGCACACCAACTGGCTTTCCAATACCAAATGGTCATTACTGAAAATATACATAAAAGCAACATTATATGAACTGAGCTGTTTATATTTAGAAATATGTGTTCATGTATGTATGTATGCATGTATGTATGTATGTATGTATGTGTGCCTCAGTTTTGGTTTCATTGCTGTGAATAGACGCAACAAGTAAGCCAAGTCTAATGAAGGACAACATTTAATTGAGGCTACTTTACAGTTTCAGAGTTTCAGTCTATTATCACCATGGCTAGAAGCACAGCAGCATCCAGGCAGACATGGTGCTGAGAGTTCTACATCTTGATGCGAAGACAGTCACAGAGAGACTTTCTTCTGCCCTAAGTGAAGTTTAAGCATAAGACCTCAAAGTCCACCCCCTTATTGATGCACTTCCTCCAACAAGGCTACAAATACTCCTAAAAGATCAAACCTCCTAATAGTGCAATTTCCCTTGGCCAAACATATGCAACCCACCACATTCCACTATAGGAGTGTTCAAACAGGACTCTATGGGGGCCATACCTAGCCATAGCATATGGCAAAATACATTTAGTTGAACTTCAAACATCACCATAGTCTATTGCAGTTTTAACAATGTTTAAATTCCAAAGTTCAAATTCTCTTCTGAGACTTATGTAATCCTTAACTCTACTTCCCTATAAAATCAAAATCATAAAGCAAGTCATTATTCACAATACATCATGGCTCAGGATACACATTACTGTTCAAAAATATTATAGTGAGAAAATTCTGGACCAAAGCAAGACCAAAAAACAGCTGGGCAATGTCCAAACTATGCATCTCCATGTTTGATGTTCAACTCCTTTGATGACTGCAACACATTTTTTTCTCTTGAGCTTGTTCTACTCCTTGTTAGCAGCTTTCCTTGGCAGTATCTGATGACCCTGACATCTCTAACATCTTGGGGTCTCCAGGGCAACTTCAACTTCACTGCTTCTTATTCCAATGTCTACGATTCACATATGATATTCTGGGCTCCTCCAATGGCCTTGGGTCACTTCTCTAACTCTTCCCTTTGTAGCATTCTGGGCTCTGGTTGACTCCACTCCACTGTTGCTGCTGTTCTTGATGGCCATCCCATGGTAATGGCATCTCTAACATGTTGGAGTCTTCCAGTGCAAATAGGATTCATCAACATCTTCTCATAGGCTCTTTTCATGGTGTCAAGCCTCACTTTTTTGCTTAACTCCCTCAGTCCCAGGCTGTCAATTGCAACTCAAGCTGTACCTTCACCAAGGGCCTTTCATGACCTCTCAGAGTGCCAAGGCTCAGCTGTTTTACAACCAATACCTGGATGATATTACCATGTCCAACTGAAGCACAGTTATCTCTGGAACACAGCTTCTTTGTGCTTTCAGAAACCACTTCCAAGGAGATTTCACCTCAGAGGTGCTGCTCTTTTCCAAATCACCACTAGTTTCTTAACTTGAGTTTCTTAACTCAAGCCAACCAGAATCAATTGTACTATTCTACTATTGACTCTAAAGCCAGAGCCACATGGTTGAAGATGCCAAGTCCTGCTGCTTGCAGGAGCTGGAACATGCCCCCTTGTTCTATGACAGCAGCAGCAGCTTTCTGTTTTTCCAACTTCTTCACTATGTTTGGCTTTCCTGGAACTTGCTCTGTAGATTGACCTTCAACTAAGAGATCTGCATGTCTCTGTCTTCTGAGTGCTGGGATTAAAACTGTACCACCATTCCTTGACCTAAGTTTTTATGGCCACTATACCTCAATATCTGGATCAAAAATATTTATCTTCCTGCCTCAAGAAATGGGTCACAGGTGTGCCTTCTATTATGGGTTATCCTTCATTCCAGGTGATACCTAACATGATATGAGTAACCTTTGTTAAACTGCAAAGGCCTAAACAATAAGCTTAGCTGAGTAGGATCTAGGCCAAAGTCCCCACTCCCTTGACTCTATTTAATATTCTTGAACACAGGATTTAGCTCGATTCTACTTCCTGGTGCCCCTTTGATCTTAGAACCACATGTTTCTTTCTTTCTTTTTCTTTTTCTTTTCTTTTCTTTTTTTCCTTTCTAAGCTTGCTACATCTAATCAGAAGATATTTTCATGAGTGAACCACAGGCAAGAATCCATGCTAGGATGCTTTGAGACCTCCTTCTTCAATGAAACTAATCTGAATCTCTTCACCATGGCCTTAAGCAGACAACTCAGAAGAGGGCATAAAAGAACCACATAAGATAGAAAAGAGAGAAAGCAAGCCAGTCGACTAGTCAGTCAGCAAACATAAGTATGTTAGAATTGATAGTCACTTGTCAATCTGGAATAGTATTTTAAAATATATTTTTTATTCCTTTTTAGACATTAAAAAAAAAGAACCACATTCTTCTTCACCAAAACCCCACAAGAAAGATCTCCAGGCAATATACTAAAATTCCTCTCCTCTGAAAGCTCTTGATGCAGGCCCCTAGAGTTCAAATCACCTAAGCACCAATATTTTTCATACTCCCACTAGGTTTGCCCATTAAGCCCCACTTAAAGCATTTCACTGTTCTCCAAATCTGAAGTCCCCAAATCCATATTCCTTACAAACACTTTTGGCTGATCACATAAATACCCCACTCCTGGAACTAAATTCTGTTTTAGTTTGGGTATCATTGCTGTGAAGAGACACTATGACAAGGCAACACTTATAAAGGAAAACATTTAATTGGGACTGGCTTACATATTTGGATATCCAGTCCATTACCATTATGGCAGCTTTCACACAGACATGGTGCTGGAGAAGAACCTGAGAACACTACATTTTTATGTGAGGAAAGCCACAATGAAACTTTCTTCTTTCTTGCTCAGAGCAAAAGTGTAAAACCTTAAAACCTCCTCAGTGATCCACTTCCTAACACAAGGCCACAACTTCTCCAACAAGGCCATTCCCTCTAGTATCATTTTCCATTGGCTAAGCATAGTCAAACCATCACAGTATCTATCTATATATGTATGTAATAAACAACTAATGATAAAAGAGTTCACGAACTTGAAAGTGAGCAAGGTATTTCGGGAGATTTAGGAGGAGGAAAAGGAATGGAGAAATGTGATTATACTATAATCTCAAACTTTTAAGAAATATACATGCACTTTAATTTTGTATGTGGAGGTCAGAGGCCAACTTGCTGGAATCAGTTCTCTCCTAACATGTGTGTCTCAGGGATGAAACTTTGGTAATGAGGGTTGGTCCTGAGTGATATTTTGGTATCTCCTTGATACACATTTTACAGTGTCTTTTACTGGCGCTTCTACAAATGTAAATCCCTTCCTAAGACTTTGTAAAGAATTTAAATTATTTGTGGTTTTTCTATCAGAGGAAAATATGGAAAGAAAATGGATAGGGCTATCATGGTGGTTTAAATAAGAATACCCATGTAGGCTTACATATTTCAATGCATGGTCACCAGGACATAGTGTTATTTGAAAGGATTAGGAGATATGGCCTTGCTGTTGAAGGAACTGTGTCATAGCCAAGCCCAGTGGCTGTCTCTTTCTGTTGCCTGTATTTAACTTCTCAAGTACTACATCTAACTATGCTAAGCCTCTAAAACTGTAATCAAGCCACAATTAAATGCTTTCTTTTATAAGAGCTGCTTTGGTCGTGATGTCTCTTCAGAGCACAGAACACTGACTAAGACTGTTACTTTGCATGATTATGAAGATAATACCAGGATGATGAAGTCAAACTTAATAAAACTTAGTGTTTGATGGTAAGCCAATCATCAAGGTTTGAGTGAATGGATAAGAAAGAAAAACAAGAGGTTGTGAAGATATCTATGGTAGAATGGGTTTTTAGCATAAATGAGATAAGGCTTCAAATCTTAGCATATGCATGCACACACACACACACACACACACACACACACACACACATCCCAAAAAGAAAATAGGAACAAAGAAAAAACGGAAGGGAATATAGAGGAGAGAATAGGAGATTCAATGAATAAAAGAAAAATATCTGACTAGATAAAAAGTTAAAAAAAATAAAATAAAACTCCACAGAAGAGCTGTGGCTTCTCCAGTTTAGTACAGTGACTTTCAGAGCTCTCCCACTGAGTCAACACAACTGAGGATTTAGCTAATGTAATGCTATCCTGTCATTCCTGGAAGCTGGGCATATAACCAGGCATTATCCTTAGTGCTCACCTTATTACACCATCTTTTCTACACTTTAATCATGTGCAATTGGAATTATTATGACCCTTTTTTATATGTATAAAGCTTGGCTTAAAGTTATTTAATACTCTTTTAAGATTAGGCTAAGTTCAAAAGAATGCTTTCTTGATTCTGTGGCTTGCAATATTATGTGGTTGTTAAAATTTTCAAGCACAGCGATTCAAGAATTGTTGACAATTTTAGATGAGCCAACACTCCCATGGATGGTGTATGGATTAAATCTTCATAGAAAATTATATCCCATATATGTATAAAAACAAAGGTACTGTGAGAATGGGATATTAGGTTACCCAAGCTAAGGCTGAAAAATAACATAATACTTAACTATTTGAGATTATTCAGTTATTGTCTTCTAAGTCTAAACCTAGTGGATTCAACACTGATATAGTATCAATTTCCCAGGATTCTTTATTGACTTATATATGAATTGCTAAATTTTGAATTTTTTTCTTTTTCACAGTAATGAATCTTAGGTTGACATTTGAGATGTGTGTGTGTGTGTGTGTGTGTGTGTGTGTGTGTGTGTGCATATGAAAGGTAGAATATGTCAAATTTCCTATTTTTCTCTGCCTTTTCCCTTTGAAAGAGTTTCTCGGTGATCCTGTGCTATTTCCCAGCTCTGTTTCCTGAAATGCCAAGGTTATGTGTGACCTTACATGCTAAGGTTTAAATGGGTGTGAGCAATCAGAACTCAGGCCAGTGTGCTTTTAGAGCAAGTGATCTTACCCACTGATTGATATACCCAGGATCGAAGTATTCTTAAGAATATATAAAAAGATATTCTGAGGTTTATTTTAAATTTTCAATATGTTTAAATAGTAACATCATAACAATTTTTCTAACTTCGCACATTTGGAGAGCAAAGTATGCAGGCAGTATCCTGCATAATTGATTGTATGGCAAAATATTTTGCAATAAACTCTTTACCCCATTGATGTGCTTCCTTTATTAAAACAGGGGTTTACAATGATTCCAAGGTTTATATACATTCTACCACATGAAATGCTTTAGGCACCAACATAATACTCACCATGCATAGTCCTAAAGGCAAAGCATGTTTTACATTTTTCATTGAATGCCCATGTGCTACATATAAGCTCTAAAACACATCGCTTTGTTATGCTACTAACAGTTAGCAAGATGATTTTCAGATGTTACTTACCAAAAAGTTATGAGTGTTTTTTGTACATGTGTGTGAAAAAATGTGCTAAATGGTAACATATTCCAAATAATCTATTTTGTGGATGAATGATATAATTAGGATCATTATATTTCACATTAAAATAATAAAACTACATATGTTAAAGCTGGATAGTGTACCAGTAAAATTTATTGCAACAAATTCTTATACAAATTCTTATTCTAGGGAATAAAGAAACAAAATAATTTATTATACTTTGGAACATAAGTTGGATCAATTATCTCTATTTTGCTGCTTATGTTAAAAATAATTATTTGTGTGTGTGTATGTGTGTGTGTGTGTGTGTGCGTGTGTGTACTGGCTAGTTTTGTGTCAACTTGACACAGCTGGAGTTATCACAGAGAAAGGAGCTTCAGTTGAGGAAATGCCTTCATGAGATCCAACTGTAAGGCATTTTCTCAATTAGTGATCAAGGGGGAAAGGCCCCTTGTGGGTGGGACCATCTCTGGGCTGGTAGTCTTGGGTTTTATAAGAGAGCAGGCTGAGCAAGCCAGGGGAGGCAAGCCAGTAAAGAACATCCCTCCATGGCCTCTGCATCAGCTCCTGCTTCCTGACCTGCTTGAGTTCCAGTCCTGACTTCCTTGGTGATGAACAGCAGTATGGAAGTGTAAGCCGAATAAACCCTTTCCTCCCCAACTTGCTTCTTGGTCATGATGTTTGTGCATGAATAGAAACCCTGACTAAGACAGTGTGTGTGTTTGTGTTCTTCTGTATGCATGTGCCTTCAGAGACCAGAATTAGGCGTCAGATATTCTGATGATGGAGTTACAGGTACTTCTGTCCCAACCAACATGGGTACTAGGAACTGAACTCTGATCATTTATAAGACAGCAAATGTTAGTACCCATTCAATAATCTTTCATGTTATGTTTAACTATAGAGTAAGACATGTAACCACAAAAGTATTTTCTACATGTCTGAATAGTATGAACACATTGTAAAAATGCACATTGATTTGTATATCAATTTTAGATATGTGGGTATTCAGAATTCAGCTCAATTTTCCAATATTATCATCAGTTATCTATTGTCCAATTGTATTTATAACCAAAATTAATTTAAAAGACATTTCAGGTCAAAATATAATTTTTAAAACATTTTGTCCATTGTCTTTGAGTGTATAATGAAGAGGAAATAAACTCTATACCATTTCCATCCTGCAGACTGACAGGTTGTGAGGTTCATGGCTCACATCATGTTGAGATTGTAACCCTTCATATAGCTCTTTTGCAATTCACCATAATTTGTAGATATTGAAGATTATTTTCATATTATATGGCCCTCAAACTTGGTAGTTTTTATTAGGTCATACCTGAGTCACACGGAAATTACAAGCCCCACATATTTTGCAAATGTGACTCCAGTAGGATTCAAAGGACCATTTGACTTTTGTAGGCGATACATCCTTAAAATCTTATCCTTTCCTCCCCAAAGCATTAACCCGAGACCAAGT
Source organism: Mus musculus (assembly GCF_000001635.26). Taxonomy (NCBI): domain Eukaryota; kingdom Metazoa; phylum Chordata; class Mammalia; order Rodentia; family Muridae; genus Mus; species Mus musculus. Next base: position 80,267,232 of record NC_000072.6, on the reverse strand, counting down.
AATGATAAACTCAATACAGTGCTCTGTGATGGAGATACCATCCCAACTCAAAACACGAGGAAACAAAACCAAACCACCCTAAATTTCACCAGTGCAGTATAGTCACATTGATTTTTAAAACTTTTACTTCATTCAAACAAGGTATAAAGTGATAAAACAGAGGGAGGAAAGGAAAACCTCAGCTAAAAATTGATACTGGAAGGATGTAATTGCAAATGTTCTCGGTAATTTAAATGTAAACTCAAATATTCAATTATTGATAAAAATTATTTTTAAAGAAATAATGTTAATGAGTAATACAACATGTAAATGGAAAGTCATGACTTTTTAATATTTATTTCTTATATTTATTTTATCTGTATATTACATATGTGTCTAGTGCCTATTGAGGCCAAACAAACAAACAAACAAACAAGATTTGGATGCCCGTGAACAGGATGAGCCATGATGTAGGAGCTGAGACCCAGAGTTCTTACTGCTGAGCCATTTCTCCAGTCTCTGGTGTTAGAATCCTCAGAAAAACACTGCTACTCCTTTAGCTCTGAAATGCTGATTACAATTAGAAATAAAAGACTGTATCTTGGGTGTTTATTTTAAAATTCGAACAGCAATCAAGTGGCCAACTTTGAGAGACTTGGGCTCAGTTTTTATTGCCCTTGTTCAGTGAGTGTTGTAGCAGGTATTTCTTCCTCATCTTTACTATTTTCAATAACACGCCAAGTCCTTGTTTTGTCTGTCCAATCTTTCTTCTTAAAGTCTCCTTATCCATACTATGTAGATGAGGATGAAAACCCCATTAAATTTCTCCCTCTTTCTTGCATCTCTCTCCAATTCCTGAATTCTATTACCACAGCAACTCATTTGCATCAATATTCCTTCTTATAACACAAAACTCCCTTGAAAGCCAAAATTTGATTCTCTGTGTGTAAAATTTCTATCATGGTATGTTTCATTTTGGCATGGGCAGTTCAGTTTAGCAAGCAATAGAGCTCTTGAAATGCCAAACTCCATCTAAAACATATTTAAAGAATAAATACATGAGACAACAGAAAAAAAAATCCCACAGAAACAAAAACTTTAACCATAATCATAAAATTATTACCATCACTTTTCCATATCCTGAGTCTCCTGACTTGAGTAATGAGAATGATCAAACAAGTAACGGAACATCAGCAATCCTATCTTCTAAAGTGTCTGACAGGAAAGCAATGATGTGATCAGAAGAGTAGAAAGCAGAAATCACACAGCTTTAATCAGTGTTTGGGCAACGTTTCCCAAGTGGAGCAGAGAAACCTGGGCACAGTCCAAATAATAGCATTAGAATGTACACAGTGACCGAGGAAAAACAAATTGACAAGTCTTCCAGGCAGAGCAGACTGACAAATATCTGTTTCTGCTTTTCTAATCTTAAGATTTGAGGTTTAAAAAATGTGAGTATATGGGCAACACAAATTGGATTTGTTTTCTTTCTTCTTCCTTTTCTTTCTCTCTCTCCTGCTCCTCTTACTTCTCCTCCTCCTAATTCTTCCTTTTTGTGGGGAGGTCATAAGAATCAGAGATAGGTGACCCTGAAAGGACTAGGAATTGGTGTGATCAGAGTGCATGATGTGAAATTTGCAAATAATCAATAAAATGCTGTGTTGAAAAAAAGAGAAGAAGAAAAAAAAATAAATGTGACACCTTCAATATAAAAATGATGCCAATCTTCTAGGTTAAAACATTCATCCAGGCTGAGAAAAGGCCTGTCTTTAAAGCCCTTACTGTGCAAACATGAGGACCAGTGTTCAGATCCCAAGGGAGTATGTAAGTACCAGGTATGCAAAGTGACCTGCTTTTCACTCCAGCCCTGGAAGACAGAAACAAAGAATCCCCAGAAGAGGTTGCTTAGCAAGACCAAACATCAATGAGCTCAAAAATTGACTGAGAGACCTTGTCTCAATGAGTTAGTTGAAGGATGACACAGAATGATTCCTGTCAATAAACTTGGACTTCTATATGCACATATAAGTTCATGGTGTGTCTACATCTATGTGAAGACAACACACACACACACACACACACACACACGGATATAGATAGATCCAAACATAAATAAGGAAGCATACTATTTGCAAAATGTTGTGCAGATTTGGCATACCAAAGCTTGCCCACAAGTGGAGTCCACTTAGCCAGTAGATTTAACTGAAGCCCATGGCAGTTAGCTTCAGAGATGGTACACTCTGCATAGAGCACAGAGCCTACTGGAATACTTGTCAAGTAATTTTTAAAATAACAAAAGCCTGGATGCATAATGAATGTCTTATGGGAGCAAAAGGTTTAAATGAGCCATGTCCACTCCAGAGAATGGAAGTTTATGCAGCTACTCAAATAGGAATAAGGGTGAGATTAAACCAATGCAGCCCACAGACCAATTCAAGTGGTGTGATTCCTATGCTTATAAGTCTCATTGGGATATAGTCACACTCAATTATTTAGCCATAGGGAATGGCTGCTTTTCAGATACAGTGAAGAAGTTGCATCCTTGTGACAGATAACAGCTGGAGAACACAATTTAATCTATCTGCTTTGTGTTCTTTTCAAAAACTTCTTATACAGACTTTGAGTAGGATCATTTGGGATCATTTCAGATACATTTTTGCTAGCTGGAACCCTGTAAAAAAGAGATGGCAGCAAACTCTATATACTGAATATATATTTGCAATTAAAATGTTTATAGGGGAGGCATGTTTGAATGTAAAGGATGGAACCATACAATGTTAAAATGGGCAGTTCCATCACTGACCTTCATTTTTGTTCTTTTTTTTTTTTAAACACAAGATGGGGAAAGATATTTATAAAGAGAAAATGAAATAAATTAGTACAGAAGCTTATACCTTCAGTTGTGCAAACAATGGGTGTAGCAGATACATTTTCAGAAAAGGAAAATGGAGCCTCCACATGTCTGAGCAGAGAGACGATTGTTAGGGCAGGGCAGGCAGATTAGAGGACTGTGGAAGTCTCATCCTAGCACAGGGCAGGCTTCACGTGAGTTCAAGGTTCTGCAAGTTTGATAGCAGCTGTTTGGAAGGGACACAACTGCTCATTTGACCACGGTCTCACAAGAATGCAAAGTCTGTTACTTTCATCTGTGTTTCTTCAGCTAAACATGAAACATCTGTTACTAATCTACTGTCTGATGTAGAAGCAAATGTTTCTCTGGATCTGCGTCCCCACTGTTGCTGTGGGAAAGTCTGTTAGGTGTCTACAGCTGATGTATCAACACCTCCATAGCTTGCAGATCAGCAAAATTAGCTATATTTTCAATCGTAGTGAATAGTGGAGAATAAACAATTATGATTTGAGCAAGATAAGTAACTCTGTTGGTCAAATGGTTGCCTGTAAATACACAAGGATATGAGTCCAATCTCTGGAATACACATATAGTAAAGTTACGAGTGGTGGTGCTGTAGAGGCACACATGGGACAATACTTGTAGCTTGTGAATCAGATAACATATCCTACGCCAATACTATGTTGGGTGATAGTGAGATTCTGGATGACATAGTTTCTACAGAATGACAACCAAGGTTGTTCCTGACCTACATACATACAATAACAAAAGGGGACATATATATATATCTGTATGTATACAAGCAGGCATATGCACATATGCACAGGGATCACAACAATATATTTTATGTGTGTATGCATTTCTATACATGTATATGTATAAACAAAATATATACTTACATATAAATTTATATTTTCTTTTTTCTTTTTATGATTATAATGTTATCACAACATTTCTCCCTTCCCTTTACTCTCTCTAAATCCTCCTATATAATTCTCCCCACTTGCTTTCAAACTCCTGGGTTTTGTTTTTACTAATAGTTATTGCATTCATACATGTATGTGTATTTAAGCCGGTTAGTGGACCTAAAATAGGCATAAACAAAAAATATTTGGCAAACATTTATATTTTATGGAAGCTATCTGCTTTCATTCTCATTGTGAATTTAAGCTTTTAAATTTGGCTTGTTTTATATTATTTTTTACAAAAATATCTAAATAAATATCTACATTATTTAAGGGTACCATGGTCCATTTTGCTTAAATTACTTGGACTTCTTGAATTCAAATTCATTCTTAAAATATTTCCCCCTAATACTGCTATACAGTAGAAACTCAAAACTCAAATGCCTGTGATTTTTTGCCTGGTTCTTTGCTGGTACTGTGTTTTGTTTGTTTGTTTGTTTGTTTGTTTTGTTTTTAACTACTTTTGCTTTCTGCTAATTCAAGGGTAAAGTGGAACCTGGGGCTTGGAAAAATTGCATGACGCAGGACATGCCAGAGTGAAGAGCTGATGCAGAATAAAGGGCGGTGATTACTGTGGCCAGAAAGCAGGTGTATAGAACCCTATTAGCATTTCCACATCACTAAAACCCTCATTTGCATGCCATTAAATTATAGGAGTCTGTTGCTTGCCTCTTTATAAAATTGTTTTGATTATCAAATGGGTCAATATTTATGAAATGCTTGTTTTCTAAGATTTATTTTTATGTTTATTTGTATGTGTTTCTGTGTGTCTCTGTGTGTTAGAGAGAGAGAAGGAGAGAGAATCAGAGAGATAGAGAGAGGCATCTGTGTGCAAAAAGAAAAAGGTCAGCAGAGGATCACCCTAGATCTCCTAGAGCCCAAATTATAAAAGACCGACAGCCATCTGACATGGGGGCGGCTGGAAATCTAAATTGGTGAGAGTGTTTTCATTCACTGAACATTTTCTCCACCCTCCCCTGTATATCCCAACCCTTATCTGTGACGACACAGCTAGTGGTGTAGAATGGGATTCTGACCATTACTGCTCGGAAGTGTCTCCTGCAAAAACTTCAGTGATGAGTAGAAGCCTATGAAGAAGGATTGGAAAGCAATGGCTCATTCACTTATAAACCAAGGGAAAGTAAATATGGTCTAAAGACATAACAGCTCTGGGACTTTCTTTTCTAGTAGAGAATACAAAACTTTGTGAAAACTTAGAAGAGCTTGGCATATGAGATTGTTCAGTGGGTGAATGCTGTCACCATCAATGCTGAGGACATAAGATTGAACTGTAGGACCCCATGGTGGAAGAAGAGACTCAACTCTTGAAAGTTGTCCTCTTGTCCCATGAGACCCATACCACGCACATGCGTACACACTTACACACAGAACAAATACAAAATAAAAAATTAATTTTTAACACTTAAGAGAATATTGTAAATTAATGCCTAAGAATGCTCACTTTTTCTTTTGACTCCCACCCTGGCCATCTTGCTTGGATATGAGGCAGGCAGAGCCTCTTGGGCTTACATTTGTCTTTCTTTTCTCTTCCACAAATAGATGAAGACACAGACTTTATATTATTTCTCTGGAGACTCTGCTAGGATTGAAATGTGCATGAGTTTCAGTTCCTCAACTGTGCCCACAGCAGTGCCACACTGTAACAAGAGGTGGCTCTTTTGAAAGGTTATGCGACTTCTATCCATTTCTCTGCCCTTATCCTGAATATCAGTTTAGCCTGTTTCTTTGTAGTATATACCTTCTACAACTGTGTGTATTAGCTCACTATTAATGAGGTGTCCTTAAAGTTCCCTAATGATGTACAGCTGACCTGCATATTCCTGTGGTATCAAAGCCCCTTCTGGAGTCCTGATTGCTTCAATAAGAGATAAATGCTGCTATTGAATTTGATTCAGCCACATCAACAAGATTGCAACACAATTATGTAAATGCAATTTTATTTTATTGACAGTACCAGATAATTTTAGATCTGTAGGCACAGTTTTAATTATCTACTTTGGGCTTCAGTTTCAGATTCTGAAATTTATGGAGCTGGGGTCCAGCTCGGTGGTAGAGTGCCCACCCACATACTCCAGGCTTTGGTTTCAATTTCTGATGCAAAGAAAGTAAGTCTAAAATTTAAAAACAAAGCAAAAGAAACGTCTCAATTTATTTTCCATTTGCTAATATAAACATATTGTATCGTTTATTTTTCTCTTTAATTAAAAAAAGCTTAATGAGCTGAGTTCTGCACAATTATCTAGATGATAATTAAGCAGCCTACCATTTTCAAATTATGAGTTAAACTTTAAGTCTTTCCCAAAATCTTGCCTAATTCAAGGGGAATCTGTCTTTCAATGAGCATCATTTAAACTAGATTTATAAAATATTTTAAAAATACAAATTAAATTAATCATAAAAATGACGATGTGACATGGTTTCCTTACCATCACTAAATGATTAGTCCAGTCATTCGGAGTCATTGCAGTTATGTTTTTGAAAGGAATGGCATTTTTTTAGAGTCAGACCTTGGGGAAATGGTATTGCTGATATATGGGAGGAAAGACTGGAAACAAGACTACCCCGTATGACAACGTTAGAAGTAGATATGACCCTCACGTTCCCCTGTACTGAGGCATATAAAGTTTGCAAGACCAAGAGGCCTCTCTTCCCAAAGATGGCCAACTAGGCCATCTTCTGATACATATGCAGTTAGAGACACAAGCTCCAGGGGTACTGGTTTGTTCATATTGCTGTTCCACCTATAGGGTTGCAGACCCCTTTAGCTCCTTGGGTACTTTCTCTAGCTCCTCCATTGCGGGCCTTGTGTTCCATCCAATAGCTGACTGTGAGCATCCACTTCTGTGTTTGCCAGGCCCTGGCATAGCCTCACAAGAGACAGCTATATCAGGGTCCTTTCAGCAAAATCTTGCTGGTGTATGCAATGGTGTCAGCATTTGGAGGCTGATTATGGGATGGATCCCCAGGTATGGTAGATGGTCCATCCTTTCATCTCAGCTCCAAACTTTGTCTCTGTAACTCCTTCCATGGGTGTTTTGTTCCCAATTCTAAGAAGGTGCAAAGTGTCTACACTTTGGTCTTCGTTCTTCTTGAGTTTCATGTGTTTTGCAAATTTTATCTTGTATTTTGGGTAGTGGGTGGGTAGGGAAGTGGAGGGGAGGGTATGGGGAAGTTTTGGGATAACATTTGAAATGTAAATGAAGAAAATATCTAATTAAAAAATAATAAAGAAGTAGATATGATAGGGTTAGAAAGAAGATGGAAAGATAGTTCAGCAGTTTAGAGAGAGCACTTAGACTCTTGCAGAAGATGCGAGTTCCAGGACACTTAACATGTGCAAGGTACACATACATACATGCAGACAGATAAATACATAAATTAAAAATAACAAATAAACCTTTTTTAAAGCTTCACGTGCTAAGGTGATAATATTAAAACATTAAAGACATGAGGAAAAATATCAGGAGAGCTGATGCAGACACTTTGCTGAACAATCTGAGGAAAGCAGAAGAGAGAGCCCTTGAGGTTGAAAATCAGGCGTGCTGGGCTGAGATGACACAGCATTATCCATCTAAAGAAAGGAAGCTTTCTTTCTTTTGTCTCTTTTGGTTGTTATAGATTCATTTCTCCTGAGGAAAATCTATCATATAGAAGTAGATTTTGAGTATGTTTTCATCAAAACCACTTTAAATAACAAAGTGCTACTGGGCACTAGGGCTGTCAGAGGCCTTCCTTCTTTATTCCTGCATCCTGGGATGATGATTAGCATCCCTCTAGAGGTCCTTTTATGTATTTTCCCCATCTTCTTTGCAGGCCAACTGCAGGATCTCTCTTTATCCATTGCTACCTAGGAAGGATGTAAATTTCTTACCTTTCCAAGGGTTAAATGAGATAAAGAAAATTCCATCTTTAAAGAAATTTGTAAAGATCGAACTGACAAAAATCCATCCTGTTAGCTCTTTCCTCATATATTCTCTCAACATTGCATTCTGCAGTCAAAAGTTGTGGTTTGAAGACCAGTTGTACCATGTTGAATTCTAACCACTCAGGTGAGACACAACATCCCTGTCCATTAGGAGCAAAATCCTACTGGTAACCAAGAAAATGTGTTTGCTTTCTTCCTTAAGTACAGCCATGTACCCTTCTGTAGAGGTACAACTGTCTTAGTCAGGGTTTCTATTCCTGCACAAACATAATGACCAAGAAGTAGTTGGGGAGTAAAGGGTATATTCAGCTTATACTTTCCACATTGCTGTTGTTCACCAAAGGATTCAAGACTGGAACTCAAGCAGGTCAGGAAGCAGGAGCTGATGCAGAGGCCATGGAGGGATGTTACTTACTGGCTTGCTTCTCCTGGCTTGCTCAGCCTGCTCTCTTATAGAACCAAGACTACCAGCCCAGAGATGGTCCCACCCACAAGGGGCCTTTCCCCCTTGATCACTAATTGAGAAAATGCCTTACAGTTGGATCTCATGGAGGCATTTCCTCAACTGAAGCTTCTTTCTCTGTTATAACTCTAGCTTGTGTCAAGTCGACACAAAACTAGCCAGTACAACTTTGCCACTTCTCAGAACATTTTGGGTCATGAGGCCATTTTCTTGGGACTCCAGACCCATTTCTAACACTATCATATTCCACCTTCCCACATTATCAGCCATATCGTATCTCAAAGTCTGACTCTTAAAAAAATGCCATTTCTTCAAACAACATAACTGCAATGACTCTGAATTACTGGACTAAGGAATTGAATTGAATGATATCTCAGGTTCTGGAAGACCTCATGACATCTTCAGCTGTTCTGGTGGTCAATAGTAGACAATTTTCTGAACCTGGTTCTAGGTGCTCTAAGTATTATAAGATTTATATTTAGCATGAGGCCTTCTGATAATGAGCAAAGACAGACTATTAAGAACTTGTCTGAAATGTAATTTGTAACAAAGCTCCCTCCCTTGGTCATAGTCTACTCTCCTTCCTTAGAATGATGCTATTTGCTTTGTATACGAGATTACACTGAATGTGTCTTATCCGAGATGTCTAGGCAGATCACCAAGAACTGTGAGACATGAGGAATCCAAAGGGAAATCTCAGAGATAGAAAAAGGTGTGTGTGTGTGTGTGTGTGTGTGTGTGTGTGTGTGTATTCAATTAACTTGAAATTCATAATGTTAGGTGCCACTATTTTCAAAGGGATCTTTAAAGTGCCTTGTTTATTAGAAAAGTAACATATTTCTGAGGAGATCCATCTGCTGTTAGAAAAAGCCTGTCTGAAGAAGACTGGACAAGGCATCAACCTATGAGCACAGCAGAATATCATTAGGAGCCATGCCATTGATTTTGCCTGCTCTTGAGATTCTTTTGAATTGACTTGTCCACCTCCATATGAGGACTTCCATCTTGTCTTACTGTATTTTATCTTGTCCTATTTGGCTGTTGTCTTTTGGAGGTCTGATCTTTTTTGAAAAGATAATGAAGAAAAGGTGATTCTGGGAAAAGAGGAGATGGGGAGAAGCTCGAACGAGTGGAGCGAGGGAAATTGTAATTGGGAAGTATTGTATAAGATAGTCTATTTTCAATATTTTTTTAATAAAAACAGGATGTCAGTGAAACACAACAAGCAAGCACTTCTATTGTAACAACTAAATTAAGAAACAAACAAAAGACAAAACGGCAGCATACAGCATGGGCAAAAGTCTTCACCAACCCCTCATCTGACAGAAGGCTGATATCCAAATTATATAAAGAACCGAAAGAAACTAGACACCAACAAACCAAATAACCCAGTTAAAACTGGTGTACATATCTAAATAGAGAATACTCTACATAGGAATCTTTAACATCACAGATGCATTTAAAAATGTTCAACATCTTTAATCATCTGGGAAATGCACTATGAGTTTCCATATTCCATTTGTCAGTATGACCAAGATCCAAAACACAAGAGATAGCACATACTGGTGAGGATGTGGAGCAAGGGAATGCTCTTCCATTGCTGGTGGAAATGCAAACTTGTACAACCACTTTGCAAATGAATTTGGAAGTTTCTCAGAAAATTGGTGGTTCTACCTTAAGACCCAGCTATACCACTCCTGGGAATACATCTAAAATATGCTCCACCATTCGACAAAGACATTTGCTCAACTTTATTCATCGAAGCTTTATGTGTAATAATCAGAAACTGGAAACAACCTATATGTCCCTCAATCAAAGAATGAATAAGTAAAATGTACATTTGCACAATGGGATATGACTCAGCTATTAAAAACAATGACTTCATAAAATTTGCAGGAAGTGGATGGAACTAGAAAAGATCATACTGAGTGAGGTAACCCAGACTCAGAAAGTCAAACATGATATGTACTCAATTATATGTGGATAGTAGTCACAAAGTGCAGGATAACCGTGCTACAATTCATAGACCCAAAGAATCTAAGTAACAAGGAGGGTCTAAGTGGGGGTGGGGGAGTAATTGAATCTCACTGAGAAGGGGAATTAGAAGAGATATCAGATTTGGATGGATGGGGGGAACTAAATAGGAAAGGGAGCAGGAGGGATCATTTAGAAGGAGGACAAGAGGGAGAGGGTATCAAGAGAGAGAACATGAATTTGTGTGTGTGTGTGTGTGTGTGTGTGTGTGTGTGTGTGTGTGTGTGTTTGTGTTGGGGGTTGCATCTCTGAGACCAGTGAGAAACAACTGAAACTTCCAGGATTCTATGAGGGTGACCCTAGCTAAGAGTTCTAGCTATGTGGAATATGTGGCCCAAAATGGCCATCTCCTGTAACCAGAAAAGTCTTCCCATGGAAGAACAGGGACACCAACCCAGCCACAAAACCTTAGATCCACAATTTCTCCTCCCATCAAGATGTGCAGAGGTAAAGATGGAACAGAATTGAAAGGAACAGAGAACCAATGACTGACATAGTGCCATGCGAGAAAACTTACCCTTGACACTATTCATGATATTCTGTGATACCTCTCCACAGGTATCTTGAATAACTCTCATTTGAGAAGCTTCACCCAGTAACTGATGGAAAACAGATGCAGAGACCCACAGCCCAACATTTCATGGAGCTTAGGAAATTATATGGAACAGTGTATGAAGGACTAAGGGATACAGAGAGGTCAAGGTTACCACAAGAAAACATACAAAATCAACAAATCTGGGCCCGTAGGGACCCACAGAGACTGAACCACTAGAGAACATACATAAGACAGATATAGGCCTTCAGCACATACATCACCATTGTGCAGCTTGGTGTTCATAAGAAACTACTACCAGCTGGAGCTGTATCTGACTCTGTTGCTCTCTTTGGATCCCGTTCCCTTAACTGGCTGTCCTGCTTAGTCCCAATAGGAGACAATGAGCCTAGTTCTACTGCAACTAGATATGCCAAGTTGAGTTGATAGCCATGAGAGGCTTTCCTTTTTCTGGGCCTTTTTGAAGAGAGAGGGAAAACAGGAAGATGGTGAAAGGTGAGGTGAGAGAGAGGGACTAAGATAAGAAGAGGGAGGGGAAGCTGAGATCTAGATATAAAGTAAACTAATTAATTAATAAAAAATATAAAATACTCCCCAGAGCTCCCAGGGACTAAACCACCAACCAAAGAGTACACATGGAGGGACCCATGGCTCCAGGTGCATATGTAGCAGATGATGGCCTTATTGGGCATCAATGGGAGGGAGGAGAGGCCCTTGGTCCTGTGAAGTTTCCATGTCCCCAGTGTAGGGGAATACCAGGGAGGGTAGGCCAGCATGGGTGGGTGGGTGGGGAAAGGCCCTCATAGAAGCAGGGGGAGGGGGGGATGGGATAGATGGTCTCTGCAGATGGGGCAGGAATGAGGCTAGCATTTCAAATGTAATTAAAGAAAATATCCAATTAAAAGAAAAAAGATAAAATATATCAGTGATTAAAAAAAAATGTAAAAACCTAAAATAAAACAAAAGGAAATTGTAAGAGAGGAAGAAAGAGCAGTAGTGCATAACATACATCAACATACATCAAAATATTTTCTTATTTTATACTATATATTGCAGGTTTCTAGTACTCTTACATTTACTAAAGTATAAATCAAGACAAATTTGATGAAAGGTCTTTGCTGTAACTTTTACTACCAGGTTCTTTCTAAATATCTCTGGTTATTGTGAGTGACCCCAAAGGCCCAATTCTCCAGCTCAGCTGACCTGAACATCAGCTGGGCTGGAGTCCTGACTGAAGACCTCTGACCTCCCCATTTTTAGCAGTTCTTTTGGAAAAGGTAATATAATTGTAAATCCTTTATCTGCCCTTTGAGATGTAAATATTTTTAACACCTCTTTCAAATTTTATAGCACAGGGCTGTCTTTCTCAAGGCTCTAGAAAAATGTGTCTTTAAAGGACCTTTCAGCTAGCTTTCCTAGGGCCAAAGGAGCAGAAGTCTGGATGGAGCCTTGCCCTAAACTATAAAAACACCTTCTGGCTGACGAAAATTCGAAAAACACTCACTTTTACTTGTACGAGAGGTTAATTAACAAACATAGATAGTCAGTGACTCCAAGCAATCTGAAAAAATTAAAAAAAAAAAACTTTTTTAAAAAAGTAATCTTCTAGTCTTTTTATTTTTATATTTTTTCTTTTTTAAATTTTTTTTCAAAAACAATTTTTTATTAGATATGTTTTTCATTTACATTTCAAATGCTATCCCGAAAGTCCTTAATTGAAAAAAGGAATCCAGTTAGGTGTGCTCCTAGTCCCTTCTTGGCCAGCAATCTTTTAGGGTTCTGTTATTTTTAACAGCCAACCAGTGTTCCATCCTTACACACCCTGCTCTGTAATTTGAGTATACCATATGATTAAATCTCAACTTTTCAGTTTGTTTTCTTGTTCTCTTGCTGGTGTGTGTGTGTGTGTGTGTGTGTGTGTGTGTGTGTGTGTTGTTTTTGTTTGTTTTGTTTGGTTTTGTGAGATAGTGTTTCAAATAGTCCAGTCAGGCTTGGACCTGATCCTCTCATTTCTGTCTCCCAAGTGCTGTGATTACAGCCATGGACACCCACAACCAGCCAATTTTCCAATTTATAAACGTGAATTTCACACATCTGCCCAGGATCCTATTGTCTAGATCAAAGGAAATGACCTGGGTCAACACTAGAAAGAGTAAAGTACAGAAACAGCTCAGTGAGATGGAAGCAAAACATACCTTCTCAGAGATTGAATAAGCAATTACAAGAACACTATACCAATAAACGCACAAAGTAAATGTATATGTGTTGTAGTTTTATAAAGGATAATTTGAAGTAACAATACAATGTTGACTAACACACAAGGTACCTTCAGATTAATGAACAGCCAGTGGCTGACAAAACATAAAGGAATAGACATATAAAATAGGAATAGACATATAAAATGTCTGTTATTGTCTGAAGGACACATCACACACATCAGATGTCCACACACATCAGAAATCTCTGCCAAAGGTTCAGCATTGGTCAACTGCCTGATGCTTTTCTTTGTAGGTTCCTTTCCAGTAATGAGGAGTTGGAACTCACAAAGGAAATCAAATTACCAAGAACAACTTTCTAAAATCTATGTACAGAGAATAGACAAGATGTACACTTAGAACAGCTTTTAAGACTCTCGTTGGGTCAGAACCTTTTCATGTGTGTAGAGTTTTTAGTTGTTGTTAATTTTATACCCCAAACCATGTTGTCTCCCAGCAAATATAATGTTTCCATAATGTTTATGATGGCAAGACTTTCCCCCCAGCCTAAATCCTCCCAACTTGTATATTTCTTCATTTGGGTTTTAAATCGTGCTACTATAATTAGATGGTGCCAGCTTACTATGGAGGTAGAGACTGGGAGGCTGGGAAGTCCCACGTCTGAATCTTCCTTAACAGACCCGACTGGATAGTTGATTTCTTTCCCCATATACATAAATATGTCTTGAACTACCTATTGCTTACTGATTTCTTAGACAAACAAACTCAAAATGTCTTCAGATTTAAGAACTCTAAAGACAAGTTCCTCATGGGAATTATTCAGTCTTCCATAGGGGGTTTTATTAACTCAAAATATAAAGGTTTTCTATTATTATTTTTGCCTCTGGCACATTTTACTTTAAATTTTGTATACTTTGATTTTAATAAAAGCATGTGCATATGCTGAATCAGTAGGGATGTGTGGCATGGCTTTACATGGTTAAATAGGACTTTTGTGAAGAAATTCAGCAGCACAAATTAAATATTTTCTACCCGAAAACACCATGAAGCAGCAAATTGAGACCCTGCACTTCCATGAACCGACTGAGGATCAGATTATCTTCCTGCTGGAAATGAAAATGACACCTGGAAAATAGCAGGAAACTTTTCAAGGGACAGAGTCCAAATCTAATAATTGTTTTGTTTAATATCATTGTGGCTTGAAATTGTATAGTTTAATCTAATTTATTTTTTAAAGAAGCATTATTGATTCATTTGCAAGGCATTTATTTTTCTTTTCAGTGTACCTAAGTGATAATTATAATTTGAACATGTGTAATGTCTTACATGATGATCGGGCCTTTCTCAAACACTCCCATTTGATACGTGACTGACATGAAAATCTCTAGAAGTGATACTTGAAAGCTAGAATACATTTGATTGGCTTCTTTAGAATCCTGAATTCTACGTGTTAGCACATAACTGCGTTTTCCTTTCTTTACTGTCTATGAAGAGTTAGAAATATGAACAGTTTCACATACATACATAGAAATCATGAATTAGGTGCTGAGAGATGACTCAGAGTTAAAGAGCACTGGATGCTCTTCCAGAGGACCCAGGTTCAATTCCTAGCCTCAAAATGGGAGCCCACAAGTGTTTGTAGCTCCACTTCCAGAGGCTGTGACACATTGAAGCATATATGCAACAAAGTACCAATGGACATGAATCTTTTTTAAAAAGAAAGAAATCATGAGCTAGGTTTAATCCAATACTTTCAAACTAAGTTATGGATTAATTAGCCTTTCCAGTTAGGGATTCGATCCAGTATGCTGTATTATCTTGTGCTAGCATAGCTCCTTATATCCCTCCCAGCTATGACAGTTCCTAAGATACTTTCAAAAAAGTTGATCAATTCTAGTCAGCTTTTTGTGCAATATACTTTGGTTTTTAATCTGACATTTTCTTACAACTAACATATCCTAGATTTTTTATAATAATAATAAAAAAAAAACCAGAAGTGATTCTGGACCAGTCGTAGTATATCTTATAGCCTGGTTATAGGTCCCTGTTTATAGAACAATGTCACACTCTTGATTTTCACAGTAGACTATACTCTAGAAGCTGTCATGGTAAATGCTGGTATCTGATAATCCTGAATCCTTTGTGTTAAATAATTCAAATTCATGTGATGTCTGTTGAGTAGTTAAGTGAACTGGCTTGAACCTGGGGAAAAGGCTTGCTCTGCAGGAGTGCTTGCTAAGCAATCTGAGTTCAAGACCCCAGAATCCAGGTTATAAAGAAATGCTGTTAATGGCCACTAACAAGTAGGTGGCTGAAAAGGAATCTTAGTGTCCTCCTCTGGCTTCCTTATAGTTCCACACACACCATACTATGCTCTCTGTCTGTCTTTCTCTCTGTCTTTCACTCTCTCTCTCTCTCTCTCTCTCTCTCTCTCTCTCTCTCTCTGTGTGTGTGTGTCTTTCTCTCTCTATCTCTCTCTCCTCTTCCTGTCTCCCTCTCTTTCTGTCTCTGCCTCTCTCCTCTTTTCTGTCTCCATCTCTGTTTTCTTTCTTTCTACTCTCTCTCTTTCTCCTTTCTCTATTGACCCCTCTCCACCTCATATGTTTTGCAAATTTAACTCTTATAGTTTACAAATGTTCTAAAGACAAATAACATTTTTTAAATGAGTTGATATTTATTTTAATGGCCACATATTATGCTTGTGTTGTTAAGGACTTGCCCTAAGTTTTTATGAAAATTAAATAACAGCTAACTCATTTCTTCCATTCACTCAATTTAAATATCTATCCCTTTAGCTGTTAAGCCCCTGTGATTCTTAGTGGGGAAACTGATTCAGATAGCTTGTTTTTAATCTCCTTTTCTTGTGCTAAAGTGTGGTGGGAAAATAAGGTTGAGATAGGGATTACACAGGCATCAAGAATAACATGGGGAAGAAAGCAAATGGCAGAGGAAAAATGGAAACTGTCTGACCGTAGCCTACATGTAACCAAAGAGTCTGTACAGAAAGAGGCATCCAGATAGCTCTTATCTGGACAAGATTTCAGTGCTGGCCAGTATCCAGGTTCCTTTGATCCTTTCTTTTAATAGATTATCTCCATTCCTAGGATGTCTTTGTGTCTCTGATCAGAGACTCGAGAATGTAGGCATTTTACTAGGTGCTCTTCAAACTCAGACTTGTGCAAGGACAGTGGGAAATATGGCCATCCAGGATGTCAGGCTTTCTGGTAAACAGTTGTTTACAAATGTCCCTAAATATAAAGGAAAGCAACAGGAAAACAGCACTTTTGACGTGCTTTACAACTGAATTTAAATAGGAAGGTCGTGTATATTCTGAAACAATAGTGATACACAGAGGCTGGGGATGTGGCATGAAAACTGACTGTGGGAGGAAGATGTTCTCTTCACTCCCAAAGGTAAACTCATATACGCTTTTAGGTGGGGAAATATAAAATCAAATCAAAATTCGATATCAAAGCTTGGGAGCCTGACTTTACGTATGAAGGTCACCAGGCTTGATTTTCCAGCAATGCCTACTTAGAAGGGAATTCCTTTTACATAAACTTTCAATAAAGTGTGGAAAGAGAAAGGTCAGACTCTAACCCACACCTGATTATTTTTTATGGAAAGCCCTCCTGGGCCTAGGGCTCTCTCTCTCTCTCTTCCTCTCTTTCCCCTCTCTTCTACATTGTCTTTCAACTCTCCTAGACATTGCTACTCACTTGCTATTTCCTATTGCCTTTTGTGTCTATGTCAGTTTTTCTGACTCTCTTTATGTTTGAGTTGTAAAGGACCAAAATGGTAACTACCACACACAGGCCTAATGACATTTTAAACAAGAGACCAAAGCATAAAAGTAGCATTAAAAGTGACAGTGGTTTCTCACATTTCAATCTGCCAAAGCCAGCTGTAGCTTAGCCTTAGGCACACCCTTCATCCCACAAGGGCTGCCCATCTCTTACAAGTTGGTCTTATTAGAAAAATGAAAAGAAAAAGTCTTTTATACATCTTAAACATGACTTTTGAATATATCACACTGTGATGATCTCAAAGGTGTTCTGAGAAATTCTCCACAAAAGTCAAGTGAACATGGGTTTCTTCTCCGACTTCTTTAAGAATATATTTTTGTGCAGATTTATATCTGGTCCATGTATGGAGTATAAAAAACACTGATTGCCCAGTGGTGAATGGATCATCTGTGTGAACCTCCCATCACCCAAGGCTTGGGGAACTTTACAGATGCGAAGACAGAAGAATTTAACAAGCAGTGATTGGAAGAACTGTGGTATGCTGACTCATCAGCCCGCTATAACTGTGATTGCCTGCACAGGATCAAGCTGATCATCATCCCAGCCTGGCTCTGGGAGAGAATCTCCAGGTTTCTTCCTTATAGGAGAAATTATTGGGAATATATGGCTGTTAAGGGAAAAAGAAACATTCTTCCGTGGGAATGGGGCCATTGGTCAGATGCCAGATTGCCACATACACACATGCATATGAATAGCACCAACTGAATTCATGTGGTCATTAATAATTTTCTAAAAGTAGACTCAAATTTGGAAGAGAAAGAGGGAAGGGGACCAGGGTAGTGGATGTGGGTAGCAGTTGATTGATTTGATCAAATTGTATTATATAAATGTATGAACATTTCAGAGAATGAAACTGTTGTTAATATATACTTGACTATTTGCAAAAATGTATCTAGTGTTATTTCCATATTTATTATATATCAATTCCTAAGAAGGATACAAAGAAACAAACCAGGGAAGCATATGGCTTGGAGTTGATAGAAGAAAACTGGAAGCCAGAACAGATCAAACAAACAAACAAACAAACAAACAAACAAACAAAAAAGCAGCTATGAGTCAATGATAATATACTTTTTATAAGATATCATGACTTTTTATCTTAGCGTGATTTTAGTAAACATACATGTATATATGCTTACTTTTCTCATAAAATAACATGCAAATGAAATTCATCATAAAACCAGCTTGAGTTAAAATAATAAATATGAATATTTATTTAATAAGTATTATGTTGGGTTTTTAATTGAAATACATATGCACATAACATGTAAAACACATTGCCAAGGTTTCCTTTTTCACACTAACTTCAGATTCTTGCCTACCTCATTTTTCACACTGTTTGATAAGTGTCGATATTTGATAAGCCACACTGAGCTTTGTAAGAACACAGGTTAATAACAATAAAATATATAGACTTTGCTCATGTCAGGGGCAAATATCACCTTGTCTGGTTTCTGGATAGTTTTATTAAAAGAAAACTCTACTGAGAGGGGATATTGAAGAGAATTCATAACTTTATTACAGAAAGCTCCATCTGCTGGTTGGTAGAAACAGATATATTTTCCATCTGTCTGTCCTGAGCTCTTTAAGAACGGATTAGGAAACTGCCTTTCTGCTGCACTCCTGAGCAGGTCTCCTTCTGCCTGCAGAAGTACATGCCACAGGAACAGTAGGGAAATGTTTATTGGTAAAATGTTTTAGCCTATGCATGCGCACATGCAATGTAAATCAATACTTTCAGTTTGCCTCTTATTGGAAATCTTAAGTATATAAATGAGAGCATTTTCTGATCTAAATCCATCTCATATACCCAGAAGGTAATTGCTGGTTTTGAATCCCTCAAAGGAAACACTTCAACATCTAAATGGAAATGTTTTAACTATCAAACTTTAGCAAAAGTATGTGTCGTGTAAGTATAGGATGGGTAAAGAAAAATCAAATAAATTCATTTCTATGCTGTAATGTTAAATGAGACCAAATTGAGAATATCTCTGTACTTTGTAGACATGTTTAGTCATGTTTAAATGGGATGTGTGAATTTAATGTGCACAAGAAGAAAATGATGTTTTTATTTTTAAGTAACAATTTCATGTAAAGAATAAATATAGGTATCTTTTGAGATTTCAAAAATATTGTCAAGCTTCATTTTAGGAGGCTTTACAGACAGTGTAAGTATTGATCCAGTGAATTATAATAGCTCAGCAATTAAGGGCACTGACTGATCTTCCAGAGGTCCTGAGTTCAGATCCCAGCAACCACATGGTGGCTCATAACCATCTATAATGAAATCTGATGTCCTCTTCTGGTGTGTTTGAAGACAGTTACAGTGTACTTATATATAACAAATAAGTATTTAAAAAATAGAACCGAACAAAGATATCTAGGACAGCTGCGTGGCTTTGGTGGCTGTACAATAACATTTATTTTCAATATTCTCTGGGAGCAATTGAAACAGATTATTTTCAATTGAAAATTAAGATGTAAAATTCTGATCTGTAGAAGACTAAAAGTTAGCTTTTAAACAATTAATTCCTCCCTCCTTTATACATAGAGAAGCTGAGAGTCAAGGGTAATTCAGGTAAAGTTAGGGTGTCACATGTAGATGTGAAGGGATTTCCATTAGGCTTGTGTTTATAGAGGCATGTGTTTCTAACTCTCTGAGGACTTTCAGGTATAGCAATATTTTCTAAGGTTTGAGAAGATGCTGTTAGGGGACTCAGCTCCCTTGTGTATGGGTAAAACTTCTAACTACTGTGCTGTCCCTCTGTACCATTCTTACAGGGTTGCGATGAGCCAGCCTCTGTAACACAACGTTCATGCTGCATAACTGGCAGTAATGGTGCACATTGTTTTTCTAGATATTCAAGTCACTTTGTGACTAAACTCTCAAGGCTTCAACATAAGCATTCATAACAGGCGTTACTCCACCCCCTGCAATAAAAAAAAAGACTCCATTTTAACTAAATATAGAGTGCTTTCAGCAGTGCAATTAGTACATATCTTCCTAAATATTGGAATAGTTCTGTATCCAGCTAGGGATAGGATGTTTCATACAAACCCCGAAGGCAATGATGGAAATAAAGGGTTGGCATAGCCTCATGGAAAAACAGCTTCTGTCAGAAATATTTGCTTTCACGGTTTCTAACATCAATAGACAATGATGAGCAGGTGTCAAAATTAGTATAAAGCCCCTAAGTAGAGCTGGGGAAAAAGGCTCAATAATTAAGAGTACTTGGTATTCTTTCAGAGGAAATTTGTTCAGTTCCCTAGACCAATGTCATGCAGTCACAATATTTTTCCTATAGCTCCAGGGACCCTGGCACCCTCTCCTGAATACAGAGGCATCAGTACTCATGTGCACTTGTCCCCAACCAGTACCCCCCCCCCCCACATACTCAATGAAATCCAATATCCATGGTCACAATAATGTCCAAAGTTCCTTATTGCAGTAGTCTTTCCCAGGATGTCTCAGCCAAGCGTTAGTGTTCATCACTTTGGAAAGAGGACCGATGATCTCTCAACAGCCTCCCCCTTGCTTCTCCATCCCTCTTCATGTAATGTCTTCATAGCATCCCATGACAGCTTCCCACTGACCAAGGTGAGATCTTGACCTAAAGTCTTCCAAATAGAAAATCCAGGAATGTGCTTCCGTGCTGGTACTGAGCAGTAATATTTCTCCGATTTTCTGCTGTCTGAAGTCAAACTGAGAAGTGGTTTATGGTAAAACTGGCACTACCAAGGAGCAGAATTGGTGAATACAGAACCATATCAAACTTTATTAAGGCTGGTTATTTTGTTTGTTTGTTTGTATTTTTTTGGCCAGGAGCCTGAGCCATAGCTGTACTTTTCATTTCCATGAACCACTCATTTACATTTATTTCTTATAACTTAGCTTAACCTATGCATTTCCTCCTTGAGAAGAAATCTGTAACCTCGATGGTAAAGGTGGTAGGTATTGTGACTGCCCTGTTTCCTACTGTAACTGTAACCATGGTCAGTGCTACTGTGTGAGGCAGTTTCTTTTGGAAAGAACCTAATTCCAAAAGAAAGTGTAGAGAACCAGAGACATTTAAGGATTTCCTTCAGCTCACACATCCTAAAGACAATGTAGTTCTAATTAGATGTTCTTCCTTGAATGTGAAACAGAGGTCCTTAAACACTGAACAAGAATATTAACCGGAACCCTGGCTTCTGCATTACTTTCTCAGTGGTCTTAAGCAAGTGACTTGAATTTATTAAGTCTCAATTTCTACAAACAAAAACTTATAGCAATAATAGTTTCTTGTTTTTAAGCGCGCGCGCGCGCGCGCGTGTGTGTGTGTGTGTGTGTGTGTGTGTGTGTGTGTGTGTGTGTGTGTACAGCTTGGGTGTTGGTGCGCTCAGAGACCAGAAGGAGCATTGACTCCTTGGGAGCTGAAGTAACAGGTGGTTTGGGGCCACACTGTGAATCATGGGAACTGAACCCAGATCTTCTGAAAGAGTAGCAAGTGCATTTAACCTCTGAGCCATATCTCCAGCTCCCATAGGTTTTAATTTACATGGATATCAGGAAGTTAAAACAAATTGCTGAGAAAAGTACCCGAGGGTAGTAACCACACAGTATCTAGTAGGTCATTCTTACTTTTACTGTGTTTGCATTTAACATTTTCCATCATAAGTTTTCTAACAGAATAAAAAAATCTTCAGATTAATCACCAATGTTACAAAATAAGCAGAGGTCTCACAGAGCTTAGACTAGCATGACTGCAATATTTCTAGCTTTCTCTCTATATCCTACAGGCACTTGGCATGCTTGTGTTTTTCCTTGACAAATGTTTGTTCATCTCTTAAATTATCTTAAATAAGAGTTTGGGAGATGGGAGAGAGAGTAGCATGTGCAACAGAGATGAGTGCTTCCTACCCTCCTGGGGCTTCATGGGTTTATGGACTATAGAATATTTGAAAGGTTATGTTCATAAACACACACACACACATGCATGCATGAATGCACGCAAGCATGTGTGCACCCAGATGTATGTGCCAAAAATAATATGCAAAAGTAAAATGGAGGCAGGAAAGTGGTGCCTCAACTCTAATCCAGGAAGTAAGAGGAAAACATTTCATCTAAAATTAAGCAACAGTGGTAGGAAACAAAGCCATAAAGGCAGGAGAAACTTTGTTCTCAGAACTCTGACTTTAGGGAGCTCAAATAAAGTGAGGAAGAGAAGAGAAGAAGCTGGAAATGTTACAAGCAAAATTATAGGGCACTGTGGACGGTGTGTGATGGATTTGAAGAGTCACCCCAAGAGTCTTAGAAAAGGTGAGGGCATGATTTCATTTTACTTAAAGTCAGTCATGGATAGTTCTAGAATAAATTGGATATGCATAACAAGTATATTTGCAAGGACAGCTAAGAGGATATTTAATTGACTTAAGCAAAATTATTGCCTCTGTCACAGGTGATGATAGCATAATAAAGGCCAGTAGCTAAACCATCATTCAAGAATTTGAAATAATAAAACCATATACAAGAAACCATATACAGTTCTAAAATAGAAACTATGATGTCCATGTATTTATCTCTCATTATTGAACCACCAATTAATTTTTTTTTTGTATTTGGTTGAGTGTTTGTTTGGTTTTTATTTTATTTTTATTTGGTAGGGAGGCTGGGTGAGTTATAACAGGGTCCCACTCAGTAGCCCTAGTTGGTCTCAAACTCAATGTGCAACCCAGTCTGATGTCAGACGCAAGCCAATTTTCCAGCCTCAGATTCACAAATATTAGCAGTTTATTCTGTGGTGTCATATCCAGCCTAAATTAGCTACTGTTAATGTCACCTGCTAGCTTTATATTTACCATTTCTCCAGAGTCTTAGAAAGTCATTCTTCATTACTCAGACCAACATCTAAATAAGATGAATATTAACCAGCAGAATAACTTGCCACTTATATCCCTGTCTCCAAAAAAGTATAAAATAATAAATAAAACAGCCAAGCAATTTCTCATAGGCTTCTCAATCCCTTTACCAAAACAAAGTTTGCATGGGCTCAGGTAGAGCCTGTCATAGACATGGGTTCAATGAGGAACACATTTGATTTGAGACCTGAATAGGCTAAACAAATACAGATGTCAAGTTATTCCTCAGCTGTACAGCTATGGATTTAAGAAGTGGATGGAAATAAAATTGGATTGTGTAGATATCATAAAGAGTAAACACATCAGAGAAAGGAGAAAAATAGCACAGGGAATGGGTCAAGACCCCCTTCAAAGAACCAGAGTTCTCTAGGCACCATTTATTAACGGAATGCTCTCTACTCCCTGTGAGACCCATTTGATTCATTTTGAGTTGGAAAATTTACCTCCTTGAGTGATGTAAGGAAGATGATTGTTTTTTACTTGTATCAGTCCGTTTTCTGTCTTTAATTCCTTGCAGTGCATATTGCTAAAATTGTGTGATAGTTTCCTGAAAAAAAATGTATGAGACCGAGAAAAATGATTTATTGAGGATAGAGAGATAATTTACTAGTTAAAAACTTTTGGTTGCTCTCTTGCACATGGTAGCTCACATCCATCTATATCTCCAGTTCCAGAGTATCCTCTGGCCTTAGTAGGTAGCAAGGACACATGTGGTGTACAAACATTCATGCATGCAGCTAAAACAATTGTATACATAAAATTGAGAAAAATATTTATTTATTTATTTATTTGTTTGTTTGTTTGTTTGTTTGTTTAATTGTCTGTATTTATATGAATGGCTATATGCATTTATGTATACCTCATGTGTGCATTGCCTATGGAGACCAGAAGTTCTGTGAGGCAGAAGTTACTGACTATTGTGAGCTACCAGGCATAGGTACAGGAAATTGAACCTTTCATCTCTGAGTCCTATATTTAATGCCAATGCTTTTCTGCTTCTAATTAAAAGAAATATCTTCAGCCAAACATCCAAATTATGAAAGCTGATTGTGGGCCACACTAAGACTACCCATCATTTGCTTCCAAAGGGACCTAGATCATGTAACCATAAAACACGGGGACGTGGCAGTTGTGGAACCCTTTACTTCCCAAACCTCTCTCCAGCATAGCAGCTCATCCTGCTTTAAGCACATGGCTGGCTTCTACATGCTCAGAGGAAAGGACTACAAACACAGAGATCTAAAGAGATCCTCATAGAGAGGCTTTGCTAAGCTTCTCACTTATTTCTACCAGACACTCTGGCTTTGTTCTTCCATAAGACTTCACAAAGTTTGTGGATTCTCTTTCAATTAACACAGTACATGTACATGGTTACCTGTTTCCTTGAACCTCTATTTCTCCTATGAGGTCTGTCCTATCTTGAAAATTCATATTAAATAAGTATGTATGCTTTTATCTTATTAATTTGCCTCTTTTATGTTGGACCAAATCATTAGCCTGAGATGATAATGAAAGAAAAAACTTTCCAGGCACCAGTGAGAGAGCTGGATCAGCAGATGGATGGACTTGTCCCAAAGCCTGAGTACCTACATTAGAACCTCAGACCTCAGATGATAGAATTAGAGAAGTAACAACCACAAGTAATCCTGATCGCCAGAGCTTGTGTGTGTGTGTGTGTGTGTGATGGTGATGGTGTTCACATTGAAGATTAGAAGGAAAATATCAGGAGTCAGTTGATTCTCTCCTACCATAGATTCCAGGGATCAAGCACAGGTCACCGATCTTGTCTGAAAGCACTTAAGCTTTTGAGCCATCGCCATCACTAACCTTAAAGTTCACCTTTCTAAGATGAATGTGATGAAGCACCAGGGGAAGCTATTCTTCTTAAAGTAAATGTGGACATTTCATGCTAATGACATGGAATCACAATGTTCCAAATTGTATCCAACCATTTACAGTTCTCATGGAACCTAAAGATAGCTAAGCATAAATTCAAATAGCTCCTGTGCCTCTTCACACTGGGCAAATGACTACAAAATAATAGCAAAAGATGAAGTCAAAGGAAAACTTTGATATGAAATGTATTTATATACCTACAGCTTTCTAACATTATACAGTGCATGAGAGTAGAATACGTTTTTATTTTTTTCCAGAATAATCAGTAGCATATGAAGCGCAGTAAGGAGTTATTTGGCTATGCATAATAAAGATCATCATGCAAAGTTACTCCTTTGTCATAGCATATCTTTCTTTTCATTTGAAGAAATCACTTAAATTGATGTAAGTTCCAAAAAGAAGGACAAAGGTTGTGTGTTGGTCAGATGGAAAAGAGAGACAGAAGGTCATGGAATCCTTCATCATGGAATGATTTATGTCTTTGCAAGGGTGGGGAGGTGGGAGTGTGTGGGTAGGGGATCACCCTCATAGAAGCAGGGGGGAAGATGGGATAGGGGATTTCTGAATGGGAAACCAGGAAAGGGGATAACATTTGAAATATAAATAAAGAAAATATCCAACATATATATACATACATACACACACACACACACACACACACACACACACACACACACATATATATATATATGTATATATATACATATACACATATGGCATTCATTGCTAAGTTTTTGTCTTTACTGCATTTAATTGTAGGTAGGACTACCTTCTCTAGACATATTGCTTTTGGGGCAGAAAGAATTGTTTACAGAATAGTTCCTCTTAAGATCATCATAACAATTGTAAGCTTATTATAAATAATTGCACATAAAGATGAGGGGAAGTGAATGAAAGGGTGCTGATGACATTGCTCAGTGCTTAAGAATGATTTTGCTTTTGTAGAGAACCGGACTTAAGTCCTAGGCTTCACACTGTAGCTCTCCACCTCCTACCTTACAGCACTAATGAGTCCAAAGTATTCTTCTTGCCCCTTTGAGTCCTGCCCAAACATGCACATACACGCTGATATAAAATACACATAGGAGTAAAGTATAAAATATTTCAAGGGCGCGTATAAATTGAAGAAAAGAAAAAGAATCACCCATGAAAAAAAGGAAAGAGTTAAGAAGAGTAAAAGGGTGAGAAGGGGGGAGGGAAATCTTAAAGGTGGGGGAAGGGTAGCCACAAGAAAAAGCAGGATTAAGACCAACAAGTCACAAGGATGTGAAAATGTAGAAGGACAGAGAGGTATCTTGCCAGATTTTCTGTTGTGTGAACTTATACCAGGGTTCTGACTTGATCAAAATATGTGTGTGGAGAGACAGGACTCTGACTGCCTTTCTTATTACACATTGCTATAAACCCAAGCTGACCTCTTATTTTTGGCAATAAAAGTTATAATTTCAGCAAATCGGTTTTATCCATTAACTCCATGGCCCGCTTGATATAACCTCAGATTAAGTTAAATTTAAAGTCCAAGTGAGCTCAAAGGTGCAGGTGAAGGTTGTTGCTATTAAATAGAAGGGAATAACAGCAGTGTAAAATCCTAGCCACATAAAAATCCCTGCCCACGCAGCCATGACAGCTTGCCTGTTCTGCCTGTGACTGCTGACAAAGAGTTCACACGTTTTCCCATAGAGAGTCCTGACGCTTGCTGCTTGGGTTAACATTTTTCCAAGGTGTAACCCAAATGGGGAGATATCAGTGTCACCGGGGCAGATGTCATCTTCCCTTGTCCTCAGCCTCTGCCTCCTCTTCCTTCCTGCCTCTAGTGTGACCGACTATTGTGCCACTGGAACCATTCAAGCCATGGTTTGAGGGCACAAGAGTTGGAGCCTTACAATTGCAGTTACTAAAACTTATAACTTCCCACAATATATTATACATTCATGAGCAAAACGTGAAACCTGGAAGGAAGAGTGCAGTCAGCTATGATGTATGGTTCACAAGCCCTATATTTAGGAGAAGCTACACAGAACTCATCACGGGTGTTTTATTCCTAGCTAGAGATTTCTGACCACACCATGGACACCTAAAACAAAACAAGCTGATGAATGACTTCTGTGTTTTACTCCTGATATCTCAGAAAGATATCATATAAAGCTCTGGGTATAGAATTCTCTGTAGCAGACTTGGGGCAACTGCATGGGATGGGGTAACAGGCAGAGATCCAATAGCTGCACAGGTACTTGGTTTAGGATATTTCTTTCTGGGCTCAAAAAAATCAATACCCCCGAAGAACAAAGGGAGCAGGATGCAGGTGTTACAAGGTTAGGTGATTAACTTTGAGGGTCTACTTGATTTGATAAAGAAACATCCAGGGGAATTGCAGGAATTAGCTTGGAGTATGTGTTTCAGCGCAATTCCAGAGGGGATTGCATGGGAGAAGATGAGCCACTCTAAATGTGGAGAGCATCCCATCATCTGCAACCTGAACCAAGAAAATGGGGTGGGGGAGGAGCTAGTGAGTTGAGTGACAGGATTCCCCTTTCTCTTTCCCTTGGTCCACCTAAGTGTGAGTTAGCAGCCTCATTCCCCTGCTATAGTCCTTCCTCTACCATTGCCAACTGAGCCTCTTAGAAGCAGGAGCCAAAATAAACCTGTTTTCTCTTCAGTTGCCTCTTGTCAGGCATTTGATCCCAGCAATGAGGAAAGTAAGGAAATAATACACAAGGGTAGATAACTCTATTACTATAGTAATAAGCTAGACAATCTTGTTTAGCTCAAGGCAATGAACTTATTTCATCAATGAAACATCCAGATGTTGATTAAGGTGCTGACTGGGGCTTGCTGAGACATGCCTGAGCACGGGGAGGTAAGAGGCAAAGGGAGAGGCATTCACAGGCCACACCTCCTCTTGCTGCTGAACCCTAGCTTGATTCAGCTGGAACTTCCAGTAACGGGGTGAATCATTTGGGTTTGATTTTAGAAATTTCACTTGGTAAATTAATGCCACTTGTTGGGGGGTGATCTGGAAGGACAGAATGTAGGTGGAGGATCTCTTGTTCAGTGCAGATTAGACATTCAGCAAAAATTTGCTTTTTATTTGATTATTTTCTTGATTATGTTCAATGTACCCACATGGTTCAAGTAACTTGTTAACTACCCACAGAAGAAGATGACATGAATCCAATTAATGGTGCTCTCTTGAATGGTGTTGATTGCAATCAAAATGGTGACATTTAAAGTATTACTAATTGTTTATATTTTGTTGAGTGATGAAAGAGTTCTCAATGACTTTTATTCTATACTAAGAGCAACAAAAATAAGTTTCTAAGCAAAACTCTACTTTGTATAAAGAAATTTCTATGACATGTTATACAATAAAATCATGTGTTTAAATATAATTTTCTATATGTACTTATATAAAGAAAATATATCATTATGTAATGGTTGCTATCATTAATTACTAAATAGTAAGTTCATTTATTTTTTGCTTTTATATCATTTATGCTGACAAAACCTCAACTTTCTATCAAAAATGATTTTGTCATTAGTGATGTTTAAAATTATTTTCCTTTGTTCTTGAGAATTTCATACATTGATACATAGAAAAATGATATTTACCGAATTTCTCCCCCAAAATATCTCCTTCCCAATTTCATGTACTGTATCTTTTTGGATAACTGAAGAGGTTTAATTAGTGTTGCCCATATACAATGAATGCAGGGACAAAGAATAGAGCATAAGGAATCTTCCAATGGTCCAATGTACAAAAAGGAATGTGTCTCCCAACCCTGCCCAAACCAGCCTCCAACAGCAATCAGTTGCCAATAGCTGTCATCAAAGGAGTATAAGCCTGGAGCACAACCTCCTTCATCCATGCACCTACCCTGCTTGAGCTTGGGCAGGCAACCAGAGATGCTGTGCGTTTATGAGAGCAATGGCCATATAATGCCCAGAAGATGCAGTTCTGCTGCTGTTTCTACAGCTTCTAAAGACTTTCCTTAAAAAATATAAACCATAGATAGTTTCATGTAACTCCTTCTCAGGAGTTTCAGGATTCAGCATTTTGTGATTCCTTTTATTTTTTTTTTATTTTTTTTTTATGTTACAAGAAAAGGAGAGGATAAATTCTCAAAATATCAAAATGGCATTTTATCAATTAAGGGAAGAATGTGAC
This sequence comes from Mus musculus, assembly GCF_000001635.26. NCBI lineage: Eukaryota > Metazoa > Chordata > Mammalia > Rodentia > Muridae > Mus > Mus musculus. Next base: position 80,238,460 of record NC_000072.6, on the reverse strand, counting down.
TCATTTTGAAGTTTCTGTGTATATATTATGATTCATTATCACTCTGTTTCAGAGTGGCACTGACACAGTTCAATCAATGGTTGGCATAATTGCAAGGAAAAGGCCACAAATGGGAGGAGGGTGTAGAGACAAAGTACGCACTACAGACCTAACTGAGGTTCCAACTGTGTCCATGTGTTGTATTGTCTTTCTCTGGGGCTATTCAGTTTGATTTCTTATTCATGCTATCTTGTTTCCTTTCTAAATTCAGATTTATATTCTTGAGGTGGTACAGGCTTGGCCAAAACAACAGGAAAGACAAAAGAAGGTGCCTCCCCTATACCAAACCTTGTAGGATTATATAGCAGTCTCAACTGATCACTGATGTTTGTTGACAACTAAGATAACTATAGAAGAACAGCCTATGATCTAATTGCCTGTATGGCTTCTGTGAGCTCCTTTGCATCAGGTGCTAGTTATTGGGGTAACAGGTCAGAAAGGATGAATGTCCTGGCCCCCTCTAGGATGTGGCGAGAGAAAGGCCAGTCAAATGCTGGTTTTTAAGAGACAGTCTTGCAGCCAAATGCTTCTGTTGGAGATGTATTCACAAGAGAGGAGCCACTCATGCAACTGAAAGTGGAGAGCTTGCATGATGCATGGGCTTCTCTTCTGAAGTGATGTAATATACAATACATAGAAACCTTTTGTTGTTTCATGTAAAGCCCAGAGTAAAAACTTCTGTGGCAAAAAAGGATTTGGCAAGGAACATTTGAGATCTTGGATATTTTTCATCAATTGACTTTTTAAAAATTTTTTATTTATTCTTCTCTCATACAATCCTGATCCCAGTCTGTCCTCCCTCCAGTCCTCCCAGTTCTACCATCCCTCCCATCTCCATTTTCTGCAGATGCACTGATCCTCCATTTCTTTTCAGAAAAAAAAAAAAAGGAAGCCTCCCATGGATATCAACTGAACATGGTATCATAACAAGGTATAATAAGACTAGACTGGAACCCTCATACCCAGGACAGAGGAGGTAACCTACTAGGAGGAATAGGTTCCAAGGGTAGACAGTAGAATCAGAGATACTCTCACTCCTACTTCTAGGAGACTATATCTACAGTTATAATCTCATACTGAAGATCAGATATAAGAATGTCAGCTGTCCACTGGACTTGATCTAGAAGAATCGCCTAGAAGATGGGGCTCTAGAAATGCCTGTAGCATATTATCATGATTTCATTCACTGAGGTTGGAAAAAATCTGTCTACTCTGGATGCTATCATTCCCTGGGCAAGGGAGAAACTGAGCAAAAACCTGGGATATATGCATTGTTTCCTGCCTCTAACTCTAGATGGAGACTGACCAGCTGCTTCAAGTTCCTACTTCTTTGACTTCCCATCCATGGCACACATTAGCTCAGAGCTGTGACATAAATCACCCTTTTCCCCTTTAAGGTTCTTGCATCAGAGTGTCCTCTCATACCCACAGTAAAGAAAATATGAGTGACCAAAATTGCTAATTTTGCAAGTATAATTTCAGTATTTAATCCTTTGTGCTATGTTGGCCAAAGATTATATAGGGTAGGATGGTTCTTTATGAGTGTATAAATACAAATGAAATATTTATTTCAATATTCTCAATGCTTGTTATATTGTTATATACAGGAGAAGGTACATGTTTTCAGTAAACTAAGCTCAGTGGTAGAGCACTTGCCTAGCCCATACCCTGCACGAGGCTCTGTCTTCAGCAGCACAGAAATAAATGCACCTTAATATCAAGGCAAAGTGACAAATATTGTCATGAGTAATACAAATGTCAATATGTTTCCTGGGAAGAATGTTCATTTTCAGTGCTCTAGAAAAATCTATTTCAGATTGTAAACTGTCTAAATTCCTTTATTGATTTTTTTTCAAAATACAGGGGAAATTTTTAAATGCAATCAGACAAAACGAAACAAACATCACCCCCTCGCCATTTTTTCTTGTACATTTATTGGGAGTCTTTCAATTAGCAGCAGTTCAGACCCAAAGAAACCAAAAAAGCCTTTCGCAGGAATATAATGAGTTTTTACTTAGGAATTTCTTAAAAGGGTTAATGGAAAGAAGATTTTAAAATTGCATAATTAATGGCTAGAGAGCTCAGTGGTTGAAAACACTGGCTGCTCTAGCAGAGCAGCTGAGTTTGAGTTCCAGCACTTGGGAGCTCACAAGCATCTGTAACTTCAGTTTCAGAGGAATCTGATGCCCTTGTTGAGCATTACATACAGGTGGCATACATATACACATGCTGGCAAATATATATATATATATATATTTACAAACTACCCAGTTAATCTATAACTGTTACAGTTATGAGAAAACATTTTAGAACAGATCTTCTCTACGCTATGAAGTTAATTTTGTATTGATGTCCCAAACACAGTTCTCTATGAAGCAGAAATATGCCTAGTGAAGATACAGGCAGTGTTCTAGAATTTCTTGACCACATCAGACATCAATTTTCACATGCAATATTCCTTCACTAAAGCCTGGGTAATCATACAAGCATCTGTAGTTTAGGTTTTAGGTTAGGTCATAGGTCCATCTGTTCTTCCTTTGTGTTAGTAGAAAAATGACTCTGTAGTCCTAAATTTGTTGCATACTTTCAACACATAATTGGATTTCTTTCAAACTGTAAAATGTTATAGACACTAGTAGCTTTATATTCTATCTATCTCCTAAGCTATATCTCCTCTAGTCTCCAGAGAGTTTAGTGTGCATAGCTTCTGTCTGCAATTTCTCCATCCTTCTCATGGCATGGTGCTGTAAAGACAAGCCATGTTTGAGTCAAAACCAGAATGACACTTGTTCCTTTTGCTTGCAGTGTTCTAAGACCTGCTACATGCACATTGTGTGTGCTTATTTAAAATGCTGACAAGGCAAACACAACAGATACTTAGCAAATAGTAGTGTTTTTAATTCCTCCCACAGGCGTAGGGATTACACTCAAAGCCTTACATTTGTTAGGCAAGCAGTCTAGCACTGAGCCAACTCCTCAGCTTCAGAAGAATCAGTTTTTAATTAAATACTCTCCTCACTTTTACTTTCTACAGCATCTATAGAGTCTTCTTTATCTTATTCTTTATATGTTCTCATTTTAATGGATCAAAGTTCTTATAGAGAATTAAAATATTTTAGCTTATGACAATTTGTGCATTATACATTTTGCCTTGTTTTAAAATCCCTCAAGTGATTCAGTGTGGAATGAAGGCTTTCGTTCTATTGTTCTAGAATCAATAGACTTAGAATGCGTATCAAAAACTCCAGAACACATCCCACATTGATGTCAAAATTACTAACCCTGCACAACAATCCCTTATAAGTACAGATTCTATGAACTCAGCACCACCTTATTGGTCCTTCAGTAGGCGGAGGTCAATCTGAGGTTTCCTGGATTATTCTCTAACACAAGCATGCTCTTGCATCAGGACCTATTTCACATCTTCCGTCTCTGTGATGCTCAGTTAATGTTTGCCCATACTCATGTGCCCATCTTGAAGCTTTTGCTTCCATTGCACCCAGCAAGGGTTATCATGATCAGTTTTCATCACCCCTGCCTCATCAAAGCATTCACTCTCCCCTTATCTTTTGCAGTTTCTTTCTATTATACTGTATTAGTTTAAAATTAGTACTTAATTTACATATATGATAATTTAAAAAATGAATCTAAATTATGAAAAGACAGATTTTTTTTTTTTTTATTTTTTTTCCCATTTTTTATTAGGTATTTAGCTCATTTACATTTCCAATGCTATACCAAAAGTCCCCCTTACCCACCCACCCCCACTCCCCTACCCACCCACTCCCCCCCTTTGGCCCTGGCGTTCCCCTGTACCGGGGCACACAAAGTCTGCGTGTCCAATGGGCCTCTCTTTCCAGTGATGGCCGACTAGGCCATCTTTTGATACATATGCAGCTAGAGTCAAGAGCTCAGGGGTACTGGTTAGTTCATAATGTTGTTCCACCTATAGGGTTGAAGATCCCTTTAGCTCCTTGGGTACTTTCTCTAGCTCCTCCATTGGGAGCCCTGTGATCCATCCATTAGCTGACTGTGAGCATCCACTTCTGTGTTTGCTAGGCCCCGGCATAGTCTCACAAGAGACAGCTACATCTGGGTCCTTTCGATAAAATCTTGCTAGTATATGCAATGGTGTCAGCGTTTGGATGCTGATTATGGGGTGGATCCCTGGATATGGCAGTCTCTACATGGTCCATCCTTTCATCTCAGCTCCAAACTTTGTTTCTGTAACTCCTTCCATGGGTGTTTTGTTCCCACTTCTAAGGAGGGGCATAGTGTCCACACTTCAGTCTTCATTTTTCTTGAGTTTCATGTGTTTAGGAAATTGTATCTTATATCGTGGGTATCCTAGGTTTTGGGCTAGTATCCACTTATCAGTGAGTACATATTGTGTGAGTTCCTTTGTGATTGTGTTACCTCACTCAGGATGATGCTCTCCAGGTCCATCCATTTGGCTAGGAATTTCATAAATTCATTCTTTTTAATAGCTGAGTAGTACTCCATTGTGTAGATGTACCACATTTTCTGTATCCATTCCTCTGTTGAGGGGCATCTGGGTTCTTTCCAGTTTCTGGCTATTATAAATAAGGCTGCTATGAACATAGTGGAGCATGTGTCCTTCTTACCAGTTGGGGCTTCTTCTGGATATATGCCCAGGAGAGGTATTGCTGGATCCTCCGGTAGTACTATGTCCAATTTTCTGAGGAACCGCCAGACTGATTTCCAGAGTGGTTGTACAAGCCTGCAATCCCACCAACAATGGAGGAGTGTTCCTCTTTCTCCACATCCTCGCCAGCATCTGCTGTCACCTGAATTTTTGATCTTAGCCATTCTCACTGGTGTGAGGTGGAATCTCAGGGTTGTTTTGATTTGCATTTCCCTGATGATTAAGGATGTTGAACATTTTTTCAGGTGCTTCTCTGCCATTCGGTATTCCTCAGGTGAGAATTCTTTGTTCAGTTCTGAGCCCCATTTTTTAAGGGGGTTATTTGATTTTCTGAGGTCCACCTTCTTGAGTTCTTTATATATGTTGGATATTAGTCCCCTATCTGATTTAGGATAGGTAAAGATCCTTTCCCAGTCTGTTGGTGGTCTTTTTGTCTTATAGACAGTGGAAAAGACAGATTTTTTTTCAAGTTTTTTTTTTAATCTTCTGGACAGGGTCTTTCTATGTAGCCCAGGCCACCTTAGAATTTATTAAATAGTTTCAGCTGGTTTTAAACTCAGGGCAGTTCTCCTTCCCCTGCCTCTGAGGGCTAGGATTACGGACATTAGCCATTATACCTCATTTCATGTCTATTTTTAATATCGCTATCTTTTATCTGATATACAAAAGCATGTTTCTTGTAAAAAATGACTACATTAACTTTATTCTTCTAACTCTCAAAATTTTAATTTAATTTATTATAATTTTATTATTGTTGCCTCTTCATTGTGATAAGAGGAAATAGTTTTACATATCTGCTCACAAATTTCTGCATGTCTTTTGAAAACAGTTAAATGGAAACCTCTTCCAAATTCTCAATATACACTGTTGTAAACAATAGAAATTTGATTTCTTTTCCTTTTTCATCCCTAACAGACTTAATTGATTAATAGGTAATCAATTTTCTTGTATGCATCCTCTTTTTTATGATAAGCTTACTTATTAGTTTGTTAACATACTTAATTCTTTACCTTTTCAAAATAATTTGTGAAGACCCTCTCATTGGAGACATCATTATTTAATACAAATACCATTAGGAAGCACGGTCTCTGAAGTCTGGCAGACGTCGGTATTTACACAGATTCTGACATTTTCTAGTTGTTTGGTCTCAGATGCCATAAGCTCCAGTTTTTGAATCTTTAAATAGGAACAAAACTCTGCTATCCCCGTGTGACTCTGAGCTGAGTTAGGGGCTGCCATGGTATCCTGTGTTTGAGGCTGACAGCCGATCTCTGAACGTTTTCCTGGCACAAAGGCATGCCTGACCTAGATGTGGTTGGCAGGTCCATATTCTCTTCTGGGCACAGCCTTCTGAGCCTCATTTATAGCTTTAACTCAGTCTGTATGTTTCGCTTGGAAGCTACAGTGATTCTTGTAAAGTGTCCTTTGGTAATCTGTCGGGTTTAATACCTCCTGGACATCAATGTGAGAGTTGACTGTAGGGCTCAGTGAGCATTTGTCTGCAGATGGGCTGAAAGCAGAAATTGCAGGCAGTGCATGCCCCACAGCTTCTGCCTTGCCCCTCACCCTGAGCCTTTGCTGTCGTAGCATAGTCTTATCTGTAGACAGAATGTGGATGAGTCGGGGTGCCAGATTTCTAATAGAGTTCACTTACAGAGGAAAGCGTCTATCAGATTTCTTCGGCAAATTGGAGCTTGTTGACTCCAGAATAGTAATTTTAGGGCTAGAAAGATGGCACAGCCAGTTAGGTGTTTGCTGTGTAAACAAGAGGACTTCTGTAGCATCTTCAGAATATTTGTAAGTAACTGGGCAAGACAGCTCTGCTTCTGTTTGTTACCCCAGCACTAGGAGAGATCTCTGGGACTCTCCAGACAGCCAGCATGGTATAATTGGTGAACTCTTGGCCAGTGGGAGTTTCTGCCTTAAAATTTAAAGTGGAAGGGACCTGAGTGAAAACAATTGAAGTTAACATCTGTATTCATGTGCATTTGGACATATGCACATCTGTACACAACTGAATATGCTATACAGATATACAAACATTATTTGTCCATGTCATATATAGTCACTTAAATATTTCACTTTTATCTGATAAAATACCAACTTAAAGATGATTTTATTACAAAATATGGCCCACTGGAATCCTACCATGCCACCAGCAGAAAAAAATTCAGAACACATGCAGATCCTAAAAGATATTATATATGCCCTACCCGAAAGCCTATGTACCTGACAGAATTATAATTAGAGATTCTATCAGGCATTGCTTATGGGGTAGTTGTGTTCTGTTTTACCTATCACATTACTACAAGAAACTGGCCTTCTTTCCTTGTCTGAGACCCACACTTGTGACAAACAGACTTGATTTCAGAGCATCTTATTTTAGTATAACACCTTATAGTTGGAAAACATTATGGCTTCTTTTACCCATTCATTTAGGTTTCATTTCAAAGGCAACTTGTTGCAAAGTCTCCCTATCAACATATCCAGCCCTTCTCCTTCTACCTCACATTTACACTCCACCCCTCTGTTTTCTCTATTTTAATCAACAGTGATTAGTATCATGTATTTATTTTTATTGCATGTCTTTCTCTTGTAATTCCATAACAACAGTGTGATAGAAGCAAATGTTTTTCTGTTGTCCAAATTGGCACCTGGAATGGAGCAAAGTGCCATAAATATGTGTCAAATGCATAAATAGAAATATATCTTCTGTTGGTGATGAACTTGTTAGTGCTTTCATTTTACAATAAGGAAAAGTGAGTCTGCAAACAGAAGGTCAAATGGTAAAGAAACAGTTTCTAAGTTCTTTGTTCACTGACTATTCATTCAGCCTAACATGGGTCAGTGACAGATGCAGAGACTGGGTACATAGTAAATGACTGTCCCTTTTTCCCCCTCAGATTTCCTTTCACCTAAAAATGGAGGAAGGGGAGACAAAGAATGGACTTACAGTTATGGCTCTGCACTGAAGAGTATTGCTTGTCTACCAGAGGACCTAAATTCAGGTTCTAGCACTCATAATAGACAGACAACAACTACCTAAAACTGCTAATGGTCTCCTCTGATGCAGATCCATCATCAGTATGTACTCCCACATGCAGAGCACACACACACACACACACACACACACACACACACACACACACACACACATATATATATTCCATAACTAACCATAACTCTAGTGTCCCTCAAATTCATATTTAATGTGAAGCCAAGGACATATTATGTTTCTCAAGGAAAATAAAACTGACTCCACGCAATTTTTCCTTTTGAGAACCTCTCTAACAACCTGTTGGTTTCAGGATATGTGTGTGTATATGATACTTATATTATCAATCTTAAAATGTTAATGAAAGCAATAATAGATGGTAGTTAAGAATGCAGCTTAGGTAAGATCAAAAATTCAGGTGACAGCAGATGCTGGCGAGGATGTGGAGAAAGAGGAATACTCCTCCATTGTTGGTGGGATTGCAAGCTTGTACACCCACTCTGGAAATCAGTCTGGCGGTTCCTCAGAAAATTGGACATAGTACTACCGGAGGATCCCGCAATACCTCTCCTGGGCATATATCCAGAAGATGTCCCAACCAGTAAGAAGGACACATGATCCACTATGTTCATAGCAGCCTTATTTATAATAGCCAGAAGCTGGAAAGAACCCAGATGCCCCCCAACAGAGGAATGGATACAGAAAATGTGGTACATTTACACAATGGAGTACTACTCAGCTATTAAAAAGAATGAATTTTTGAAATTCCTAGGCAAATGGATGGACCTGGAGGGCATCATCCTGAGTGAGGTAACCCAATCACAAAGGAATTCACACAATATGTACTCACTGATAAGTGGATATTAGCCCAGAAACTTAGAATACACATGATATAAGATAAAATTTGCTAAATGCATGAAACTCAAGAAGAACGAAGACAAAAGTGTGAACACTTTGCCCCTTCCTAGAAATGGGAACAAAACACCCATGGAAGGAGTTACAGAGACAAAATTTGGAGCTGTGATGAAAGGATGGACCATCTAGTGATTGCCATATCCAGGGATCTATCCCATAACCAGCTTCCAAACGCTGACACCATTGCATACACTAGCAAGATTTTCCTGTAAGGACCCAGATATAGCTGTCTCTTGTGAGACTATGCCGGGGCCTAGCAAACACAGAAGTGGATGCTCACAGTCAGCTATTGGATGGGTCACACGGCCCCCAATGGAGGAGCTAGAGAAAGTACCTAAGGAGCTAAAGGGAACTGTAACCCTATATGTGGAACAACAATATGAACTAAGCAGTACCCCGGAGCTCTTGTCTCTAGCTGCATATGCATCAAAAGATGGCCTAGTCAGCCATCACTTGAAAGAGAGGCCCTTTGAACTTGCAAACTTTATATGCCCCAGTACAGGGGAACACCAGGGCCAAAAAGGGGGAGTGGGTGGGTAGGGGATTGGGGGGGTGGGTATGGGGGACTTTTGGGATAGCATTGGAAATGTAAACGAGGAAAATACCTAATTTTAAAAAAAAGAAGAATGCAGCTTAGGTGTTGCCTGTATATGGCAAATGTTCTTCTAGCTGGGCTGCCTTGTCTGGCCTCAGTGGAAGGGGATGCGCCCAGCTTCACAGAGACTTGATGTGACAGTAGAGGGATATTCATGGAGCCCCTACCCACTTGGAGAAGTAGGGGAGAGGGTGTGGGAAGAATTGGAGGTGACCAGGATGGGAACAGTGAGTGGGATGTAAAGTGAAAAAGTTAAAACAATTAAAAGGAAAAAAAAATGCAGCCTAAAAAACAAAAGGCAATAACTCCACAATTTAAAAGTTCACAACTCAGGGGTAAACAAACAATCATTCTACATTCATAAATTTAGTGAGAAATCTTGGATAACAATGAAATCTTCCATGTAGTACTTCTCTGAAGTACTGCATGGCTAAATACATGGGAGGAATTAATTATCGTTGGCACATTGTAACTCCTGGCACATTCAAGGTAACAATTGTAAATATAAATACAGAAATAACAGTAAATTAATTGCAATAAACTCATCTGCAGATTGTTGACATTTAAATATTCTCTTATTTGTACACGTACAGAAATAGGAGGGGGTTAGAACTGGGATGAAATTATGAGCTGAGAAATCAAGTTAATACAGAAATGAAGTCATTTACACTGTTACAGTGTTTATATTCCCTTGACGAACTACTTATTGACCATTAGAAATGGTCCCTCATAGCTCACAATTTCAACATTCTTTCCAAGCATCTGACACTACAAGTTACTTAATAGGATAAAAATATATACCTTGTCCAGGAAGTATGATTTACATTTCCAAGTGAAAAAGACTTAGTTTTTAAGTTAGTAAGTGGGAGTATATGTTGGAAATGAACACTCAAGCAAAACCCCTGATATAAAGTTACTCCAGCTTGAGATGATCCATGTGCATAATGAAATACTGTAAGTCTTACAGTATAAGAATATAATGACATAGTGTGTGGTATTATCTCATTATTCCTCGCACTGAAAAGAATGTAAGTGTCCATTTACTCAAGAATCCTGTTTTAATAATGAGCATGAGTCAGACCTTCTTCTACTTATACAGGACATCATGAAGTTTAGGGTTCCATCTTCAGAGTCTAGCCGAACTTACCTAAGTGCATAAACTATGGTCTCATTTCTTTTACATTTACCATTTCATGTTCAGAATCTGTAACCAAACTTCATAGGCTATTTGTTATTATAGCTAAAGGAGAGACCTACATTCTCTTCTTTGACATCCTTTACTTTTAACAATTATATAGTTGAATCTTTAGTGTCTCTCTTTTCCTCCTTTCAAACTTTCTCATATACCCCCCCAGACTTTCAAATTCATTGCCTTTTTCATTAATTATTATTTTAGGAATATACATATATACATACATACAGCTTCCTAGTTATAACCTGTATATAATGTTACTTGTATGCATGTTCTCAGTGCTGACCATTTCATGTGGTCTTGCCTGAGGAAGACTATTGCTCCTGTTCTCAGCCTTCTCTAGTTGCTTGTTGTTCTTTGTCTGGTTGCAGCCATAAGGACTTTTTCCCATTCACTTTAGTATGTCTATTGTTGTTGTCCTTTTTCAGGTTATGTTTGGGCAGTCATGTTGGTGAGACTTTATAGGTCTAGCCTCAGACATACTGAGAGACACAAGCTTATAGAAGAATTTATCATATTCTTGTGAATAATGGATATTAAGCATTTTTATTTATTAGTACATTAATCCTGTGAGGCTCTTCTTCAGAACAACACAGTACATTCAATTAATATCTGTTACACAAAATGAAAAAATAAAGATAATGGCAGCTAAACATCCTATCATGCAAAACCCATGACAAATATCTATCCGTCCTAAATATTCAACAGTGCCTAGACTGATAAGCTTGAGGGAAGTAAGAGTCAGAGCTTTGGATTCAGACAAAACCTAACATTTCCATATTCGCACTAAATAAGAATGGCAAATTGAGCAAATTGTTTAGTGTGTCAAGAAGTCAGATACTTTATTGCACAAACAAGGATGGTTTAATTTGGAAGGTAAAATTTACTTTAAGAAAGATAATATAGGGTTGGACAAATAGCTTAGTGGAAGAGGCCAGCATGTGAAAAGTCCTAGGCTCTATCTTTTGTGCTACAAAAATAAAATAAACTTAAGGAAAGTCAAAAGCATTTGTGTTTTATTTATGCATTTTCAGAGAAGCCAATTTGCTGTGTTTCTGGTAGAAGAACATATGCTTATGATAAACATGATAACCTATCAGTCCTCCATAAGATTTGCTCAAGTAGATTCTCTCTTAGGATCCTATAGCACCAACCACAAGTAAACTCCTGAAAAGTTCTAGGGTGCCTTTTAAAGGAGTCCCGTCTTCACAGGAAATGACAGTTCTTTTCAAGACAATGATATCGTGGACTTGACTGAGAGGAAAGACCTTTACCAGCAAGAGGGTGCAACTGTGGGATGGAGAAAAATCCAGCATGGTAGACATTGTCAGAAAGATCATATTTCAGCACAGTTTCTAGTTATGCCTTTGAAATCGACTCACCCCCATGATGTAGTTTTAGGTAAATCAAGGACTTACAGACTCTATCTCTCTATAAGTTCATTAGATTGTATTTCTTTCAATCAAAGAAGTCCCAATTAATATAAATATAGCTATTTTTAAGTCAAAAAGGAAGAACTCCTGTTTTCCACATGGCACTATAAAACGGTACTCATTTGAATAGTAACTGCAATATTTCACAGACAATGATATAAATTTTATCAGTAAAATCTTTGCATTCCTCAGACCTTGCTTCATTTCATCTGACCCATGCTAAAAATCTTCAAGTTTAGTTATACCTAAGTTAGCAATTATCAAAATACTTTACTTATCAATCTATTTTTTCTTATTTAAATTCAGATTGCAGTTTTAGTTATACCTGCCTAGGTACATTTGGGTAACTTTTGAATTTTTCAAAACAGGTCAAAATATATGAAAAGAAGTAGAGAAGGAGGAGGAGGAGGAGAAGCAGGAGGAGGAACGGGAAGAAGGAGGAGAAAGGGGGATAGGGAGGAGGAAGGGAAAGAGGAAGGAGAGTAGAAAGGGGAGCAGGAAAAGGAGGAGAAAAAGCAAGGAAAGGAGATGAAAGAGGAGGAAGAGAAGGAAAAGCAGGAAGAGGAATAAACTAATTCTAGGGGAAATACCATGGGTGTGATTGTCATATACCAGAGAATTGTAATCTACTGATGTGTTTGTTCAGCAAATACTTATTCATAGAAAGTATATTATGTAACAATTATTATTGGGAAAAAGCTAATATATTCATCCTAATTGTGAAAAATAACGCGGAAACCAAGTAACCCTCAAGAAAGAAAGAGTGGGCAGAACATTTGCAGAGAAAACTCATAGCACTCATGTAAAACAATACGGAGTTGGCTAGGAAGCCCATTAAAAGATGATCAGTCTCTATAGCCTGTGCAGTAATACAAACTGAAGGCACAAAGTTATCTCTATGATCACCTTCTAGGAAAATAATCACTACCGTTGGCAAGAATATAATGATGATGTGGACTAATAATTACTACTGGGAATGAGGAAAAATGACAAAGTTGCTCAGGAAACAATAGTAGTTTTCTTTAATGAAAAATGTTTGCCAAAATGAATTTGTAATTTCACACTTAGTAATTAATTACCTAAGATAAATGCAATTTTGCAATAACAGAAACTCATATTCAATGTTGGCAGTGGTTATATTTATCAACACACACACACACACACACACACACACACACACACACACACGCGCGCGCGCGCACACACATGCACATGCATGCACAATGAAGACAGACTAAATGTCAGGCCTGAAAGAACATCTACAGTCATCATCGTGCTTTTTGCAAAACAGTCTTATTTACCCAACAAAGATGGAATGAATAATAAATATACACAGCATTCAGAATTTTAAGGGTACTATCAAGATGGGTGTCAAGTGTGATAATGTGTGATTTCTTCCTAGGGCATCCGGAAACAGTGACGATAAGAACAGAATCAAGGTGCATGATCTGTCTTACCTAACGTATGCATCCTGTGGGAGACTGTCAGTCAGAGCAGTACATGGCAAGATTATTGAACAATTTTATTTCCCAATTGGCAAGGTGATTGTATAAGTTTGACCAAGAATTAAGTCTCACAGAGGACTTTGGGGACAGCTGATTGAGTAAAATGCTTTCGATGCAATCATGGCAGTTGACATTTTGATCCCCAGAACCCAGTTATAATTGTTGTGTGTTGGGAGGATGGAGACGTGGATTCAGGAGAGGCACTCACCAGAAAGCAGACATCCAAAGTTAATGGAATCTTACAAATAATGTCTAAAGTTGGCTTCTAGTCTCTGAACACACACACTCATACACACACACACACAAAATCACACACACAAACATACCACACACACACACACACCACACACACACAAACATACCACATGCACACACACACACTACACACACACAAACACACACACACACACACTACACACACACAAACATACCACACGCGCACACACACACACACACACACACACACACTACACACACACAAACATACCACATGCACACACACACACACACTACACACACACAAACACACACACACACACACACACACACACACACTACACACACATTTGCACATGCACACACCTCACAGAATGGTCAACAGCAGCAAAGAGAACAATAATTATTTTTGTTGAAAATAAATAATTTTAAAATAGGATGAAAAGCAAGCAATTTAAAATACTATATATACAAAATCAGTAACCATGCTAAAATAAATTTTAAGACAAATAAAGATTAATCAATGAAAACAGATCATATTGAGGAGACAACATCCTAGCCATTCATCCCTAAAGGTTAATAACTAGTTAATAAAGAGATCTAGCATACTTGTTTATTAAAACTTATACCCAAATATAGCCCATGTAAATTCATTAGGTAACATATGAAACATTGACTGAATTACATACAGTTGATACTATATTCATAGAAAAGTCTCATCCCAACAGGGCTTAGTGGCACACACCTTTACTACACACTTGGGAGGCAAAGGCAGGTAGTTTGAGGTCACTCTGGACAGCCAGAGCTATATAGTGAGACACTGTCTTGAAATAAACAGACAAACAAAGATCTCTTTTTCAAACACATTTAAAAATTAAAATAAAGCATTTCAAAAAAGCATGGAGTGTAATCGTAGATATGAAGAGGCGTGTGGGTCCTTGTAGTGACATGAAGACACAGACAAATAGGATGTGGCACATGCAGTGTTCTTACAGACTATTTAAATCTTGAAATTGCAAAACATCCTTAACAGTTTTCAAGACTCCCTGAGGAACACTACCTCTGTAAATCAGACAGGAAGTAACCAGTAAATAGTACAAGGCTGCTGCTTTTTTTTTTTTTTTTTTTTTTTTGTAACGGAGGAGGTGCCTTATCGTCCAGCTTAGTAAAATGTAAATAAGCAATAACCAAAGTTTCCCTACATCGTGATAATGCATTAAATTCATGCTGAACACTGCATCAATACCTAAAAGGAAGTAATTACAATAGATTTTTAAAGGTATTACAGAGTAAACCAGTAGCTTATAAACCTTTATTATAAAATTCAAAATAAACATGTGTGTGTTAAATGTATATGTACAGAGCATAATCTTGTCTAAACTGAGTTTGAACTCATCATGTTTCTGAGAATGAATTTGAACTTCTGTTCTCCCTGCCTCCATCTCTTTAGTGCCTGATTCAGACATGTACTGCCATAGCTGGCTTATAACACATATAGCTTTCAGTTATAAAAAGTTATACAAATGAAACTCAAGAAGAACGAAGACCAAAGTGTGGACACTTTGTCCCTTCTTAGAATTGGGAACAAAACACCCATGGAAGGAGTTACAGAGACAAAGTTTGGAGCTGAGACGAAAGGATGGACCATCTAGAGACTACCATATCCGGGGATCCATCCCATAATCAGCTTCCAAACGCTGACACCATTGCATACACTAACAAGATTTTGCTGAAAGGACCCAGATACAGTTGTCTCTTGTGAGACTATGCCAGGGCCTAGCAAACACAGAAGTGGATGTTCACAGTCAGCTATTGGATGGATCACAGGGCCCCCAATGGTGGAGCTAGAGAAAGTACCCAAGGAGCTAAAGGGATCTGCAACCCTATAGGTGGAACAACAATATGAACTAACCAGTACCCCCTGGAGCTCATGTCTCTAGCTGCATATGTATCAGAAGATGGCCTATGTGGCCATCAGTGGAAAGAGAGGCCCATTGGTCGTGCAAACTTTATATGCCTCAGTAAAGGGGAACGCCAGGGCCAAGAAGTGGGAGTGGGTGGGTGGGGGAGTGGGTGGGGGAGCGTGTGGGGGACTTTTGGGATAGCATTGGAAATGTAAATGAAATAAATACCTAATAAAAAAGAAAAAAAATGTTATACTATAAGAACAAATTGAATATATATATACATATATATATACATACATACATGTGTATGTATGTGTGTGTGTGTATGAAAGAGAATATTTTATAATTCATATCTCCTTATTTTGTATAAACCCCAGAGTGTAGGAATCACCCTGTGTGTCAGTCAAAGAACTTCTGCTCTCCTGCACAGACTCACACTGTCACCTCTGCACGCCGGGGGTGTCTTGGTATTGGACATCCTTGCTTCCCGATTTCCATTTGCTTTGACCAATACAGAGTGCCTGCAGACTTGACCTGTAGACAGATATTGCAGGTATTTATTCCTTGGCTTGCCCCATGTTGTCTGTGATTTGATAATGGTTCCATGACCTGAACAAAGGCTGTAACTCCTATCAAGTGAGTTAATCCTGAAGCTGTAGTTTCCTGGGACATCCAATTATCATAACCTCTTGTTTGGATACAGTATGTATGAGTGCTTCACACAGCATAAACACTGGGTCTTTGGCATATTTTGTCTCTGTGTCTCCCTCCTGCCTCTATAAGCATCACCTTTGTTCAACTCTGTCCTTAATCACCTCGTTTTCATTCACTTATCTGTTCCCAGATACCAAGTAAAATCTTTGCAAAAATACACACAGTGCACCAAGAGCGTTTGATAATTATAGTGGCCATGTACTACAAAAACTAGATTAAAAGTAAGAATAGAAGACTAATAGATACATGCAAATATAGTTAAAAGAGCTCTAAAAGCATCTCCAGTGATAACAGGAAGAGCACACGTGATGCTTATCCCCATTTTCTATGTCAAGGATGTACTGGAGAACTGGGTGAGATCAGTGGGAAAATGTAACAATAAAGAAAAGTAGAGACGGTACACTGCTATTAACGATGACATTAGAAGTTAGCAAAAGCCATTGATTTGTGTACCTATCCTGACATACACAAATCAAATACATCACAGATGAAAACAGTCCCCGCTCTCATTTCTTAGAAAATTTCATAGAAGGAGCAAAGTATTTATCCAGAATTAAAGGGGAAAATAAAAGTAGAAAGTTCTTATGAATGACTGGTATAAACATAGTTCAGAAGAATGGCAGTTCTTGGATAATTTTAAGGTGGGAAGAGAAGTTATGTTCTTGGACATAAAGTTTATTACCATTCTTCTTATATAGTTAATACTAATTTAGTTAACACTATAGTATTTCAGTATTGTGCTAGAAAAAGCAACTAGTTGTGATAACATTATTGTTATTTTGATGTTTGTATGTGTAAGAGGACATGTAGGTTACATTTCATGTTCACATGAAGGGTGAATACAACCAGAACAGACGAGTTTTTCTCAAGAACAATGGGAAAGGAGGACAGATTCTTTATATTGCAGTGCCTAAAGTGTGTCCAGATGCCTATAGATTATTTATATTACAGTGCCTAAAGTGTGTCCGATGCCTATAGACACTGTGAAAGGATAACTTATTTAAAAACCAGAATAAGATAATCACCAGGAACTGGAGACGTTGCTAAGGGTAAGTATCATTGCTGTGAAATCATGAGACCACAAGTTCAAATTCTAACACTTCCATAAAAAACAGAATGTAGATGTCTGTGTATCAATAGCCCTAGTACTGTGTATGGCATAGAGACTGAATGCTCCCTGAGGCTTCATAGTCAGTAGCCTAGCTCCAGGTTTAGTGAGAGATTTTGTCTCAAGGGAGGTGGGCAAAGAATGATGGAGCACTATACCACATCCATTCTGATCTCCAGGAGTGCATAGATGACATAATGTGTGTATACATTACAAACACATGTAACACACTCACACAATCACACACACACACACACCACACACACACACACACACACACACACACACACACACACACACTCACACACACTTAGAGAGAGAGAGAACCTGAAAGACATGTAAATAAATAAAACAGAGGCATCAAAAGAAAATTCCAGCATATTTGAGAAGAGAACTTGAAAAGTTCCCTGGTCAATATATAAAATGGCGGTACTAAGAGTGTATCAACAACCCTCCTACTTCCTACAATGCACAGCTGTAAATTGCAAACAGTCCCCAGTACCATATGCAAGCTCTCTAACAGTGTGATTTAACTTCAGAAAGACTTTCCACTTATAAAATTTATTTTTCAAACAGAGAACTTAATGATGCTGATGTGTTAGAAAATGGAATTAGAAGAATTTGGGGAAAGCATATAACCTTGACATAAACACTGATGTCCTTGAAAAATGGACCATCATGGCATGTACAGCTTTCTGTGTAATTCCATGACTGTAAGTAGCCCGGCTACCCAGATTCCAACCCTGAAACCCATATCTAAAAATAGACATTTTAATATCCACAAGACACAAATTTTATAAACTGACTAAAGAAGGATAACAAAGCAAGTGAAAAAGAATAAGAGAATTTTTACTACATATTTTCAATCTCAGATGACCATTTAAATATCTAAATACTAAGTAATAGATGGTTTGGTATCAGCAGTGTTCAAGGAATGACTGATAAATTATACTGCTGGTGAGAAAAGTCATACTAGTCATCTTACTGGAATAAAGGAGGAAGAGAAGGAAGAGGAGCAGGAGGAGGAGGAAACAGAGGAGGAGGAAACAGGAGGAGGAAACAAAGGAGGAGGAGGAGGAGGCAGCAGTGTCGAAAACTGAATTTGCAAACTAACAAACTCTTTTGGTGAAAACAAATTATCATGGGCCATCCTCACACCAAATGTGAGAATCCTCACAATTAAAAAGTAAATTTTCTTAGTAAAAGTATTTCCAGCTACTTTCAATTTCAGGGGAAAAACAGCTACGATTGAAGATGTAAGTTTGACAGTTTTTATTGCAGCATTGACTACATTATAATGTAAAAGACATGAAAGAAATTGAATTTCTCTTTAGTGGTGTGATGGCTAAAGACCTGATAGAAAATAGGAACCATGGAAGATTAAAAAACAACCAGAAATGAACCAAGTGATGTGGAAATATTTCCATGTGCTATTTTTAAATTGTGGAGGTGAGACATAAAAATAATATGTTTGTGAAAGAATGAGATTCCTCTATATATGCATGTTCATCCAAGAGAATTTATACATGCAATTTTACTTTACATAATAGTACTTACTTAGGGGGAAATGTAGAAGGATTCCCGTGTATTCTTCACATTAGATTACTAAGTGTTCCTGGGTACTTCATCTGTTTAAGGTGGAAACAAGCACAACAAGGAGTTTTATTTTGTTTTGTTTTTTATTTTGTTTTTGTTTTTTGGTAGTGGACCAAGGGAAAGCCGTTTATCACAGAACTCTATCCAGATCCAGGTAAACTTAACTGCAGGATTATACTGTGTATTATATAGATAATCAGGGATACAAATATTTTAAAATAGGAACCACGGAGGATAAGAAACAGTCAGAAATGAACCAAGTGGTGTGAAAATATTTCCATATGCTATTTTTAAATGGTGGAGATGAGACATAAAACTGTCTCATAAATATGATGGCCAGGCATGATGGCTCAGTATTTAAGAGTGTTTGTTTTTCTTCCAAAGGACTCTTGTTCAGTTCCCAGCACCCAGTCAGGAAACATTCCGACATTCCAATGTTCTAGATTCTGGCACACAATTGGCAAACAAGCACACACATAAATAAATATAAGCAATTACTTAAAATGTGTGCATAAATCTCTGTGTAAAATTTATGTAGAAATATTTAACAAGGACTAATTGCAATGGCATAAATGTAGATGGGAAGGGAAAGGTGGCTTAGTGGTTTTAAGCACTGGCTGCTCACTAAGAGGACTCAGGTTAAATTCTGACCAACCACAACCATCTTTAATCCAAATTCAGGGGATCTGGCACTTCTGATAATCTTATGGGCACTGTACAAATGAAGTCGCCTTATCAGGTACTTCATCTATCTGGTGGGGACTTTTTTAATAGCAATGAGATAGAACAGTACAAGGTACAAAAGCATGTCTTAATACTCAGTTAAGCACCTGAGGACCAATCTCCAATAAGACATGGACCACATATGTGCAAGTATCCACAGAGGCCATAAAAGAACAGCCGTATGGCCCAGAACTGGAAAGTGACATCACCTATCTAGTCCTCATTGTCTCCTTTCTAAGGACCCACAAAAACAAAGCAAAGCAAAGCAAAGCAAAACAAAACAAAAACAAACAACCACAATAATAACAACAACAACAACAACAACAACAACAACAACAACAACCAAATCTGTTTTATGTTCCCTTGACTCTGAGCCTTGATCATCTGTTTTACAGAACAAGAGTTTGAAGCTGTTTGTTTAGTGCTCTTTACTGATGGTGAAATAATAATTAGATTTTATGAGCGAAGTCATTGACTGATTTGATGTACAACCCACTACCAGGTGGCCAGAGGAAAATTTGTTCATTTCCTAGGTCTGATTGCAATGAAGAAAAACTTCAAGCTCTCCATCAGTGACCTTACACTCTGAAGACAGATTATTTTGGAGATTATTAAGTGATCTGCCTCACCCTCAGATCATTTTGCAGACTCCAGGAACTGCAATTAATTTTATGCATGCGCTTTTTCATTTGAAATTTCCTCCCAAGGGACATCTTGGAAGTATAATCAGTTCTCACGATCCCAAGTGCTTCTATTTGAGGAGAGAGCAAGCCTTCCCCTGCTTGTAGTGCTGTGTTTTAAGGGAGTCAAGAGTATAGATATGCAAGACCGACAGCCCTTAAGACCTACCATTCCATTCTCTTAGACGAAAACAAGACTTCTTTTCTTCTTTGAAATTTTTGTGGATAGTTCAGGTTATGAAGAGGAAGTAGAAGAAACAAAAGATAAATATAGGTGAGAGGATTAACTAGAAGAGTTTTAGTAAGGTCTAATCGAAAATCCCACACAAAGAAAGTTGTTGTCATTTCCCTTACTCATTTGTATTTCTCAATACTTTTAAAGAATTGTCATCTATGGCTAATTTTATCTCATTAATGTGAATGGCAATCTTAATTAGGCATTATAAAATGAAGACACTTTCTTTTATTTTTCTTTATTTTTTACTTTTTTTTTTTTTTTTTTTTTTTTTTGGTTTTTTTGAGACAGGATTTCTCTGTGTAGTCCTGGCTGTCCTGGAACTCACTCTGTAGACCAGGCTGGCCTTCAACTCAGAAATCCGCCTGCTTCTACCTCCCAAGTGCTGGGATTAAAGGGATGTGCCACCACGCCCGGCTTATAAAGACACATTCTTTACAAGACCAAAAGTTTAATAAAATCATAGTAATTCAGATATTTTTACTTAAAAACACCTATTTAATTTAATTTAGTAATAAAAATTGAAGCTATTCCTAATTATGCAATCCTATAAACCTTTGCTTCAAGCTACTTGGAACCTCAACTATGAATCCCAAGGGCAAGATCTGTCTACACAACTCAGTTACATACTGCCTCCAAAATAAGTAAACAAAAAGATGGATATGTAGCTCAGTTCTCTAATGTTTTCCTGGCATTTGAAACTCTGGGACAAACTCAAGAAATGAGCAAAACAATAAGAAGATACATAGGGTGTATGTGTGTGTGTGTGTGTGTGTGTGTGTGTGTGTGTGTTCAGTATGCATGTAAAATTTGAACTCAAATCCTCATGTTTTCCAGAGAAGTGCTCTTATCACTGGACCATCTCTCTAGTCATAACAATTTACATATTTCAATATTTTATCTTTGCTAAAAATACAAATAACCTGTTTTGATATTTATGTTTTGTGCATGTATTAATAACTCCAAACTCTTAGGTGGCATGCATGGAGATTATTATTATTTTTTTAGTGTAAGTCCAAATTGTATCAAAAGTCTACTAGCTGGTGTAGACATTACTAAGTGGGTAAGAGCATTGTCTGCCTTTACAGACAACTCAGGTTAGGTTCCTGCACACATGTGGCAGCTCAGCTCACAGCACTTTCTAACTCCAGTTCTAGGGGATTCTGAGTCCTTTTCTTACCAATATGAACACTGCATGTATTGGATAACATACATACATACATGAAGACAAAATAATGATACACAAAATGAAATGCTAATCTTTAAAAGAGTCTGTAATGTATCCTTACATATCCAAATGACTTTGACTTTTTTTCCTTTTCTTCTGCATAAAGCTAAAATGAACATCCTTATGTATGTACATATTTTTAATTAAAAATTAATTTAGTTGTATTCAACATTCAAACCACTGCATCTAATATCTCGTATGCTATCATTTAATGAATATAGTGATAGTCTTATTTATCACACCACACTTGTTCATGAGCAAATCATATGGGATGGAATTGTTTTTCAGTTTTTACATCTGCTGCCAGCTCATCTGTCAATAGTCAAGAGAATGGTTTTGAGATAAAGGTGAGTAATGAAGCCCTGAATCCATCCTTCCATAATTTATACAAAGAAGAGCTCATACAGGATATGCTTTCTGTACTCCTCCGCCAAAAGACGAGTTATTTAAGGACTTCACACTCAAAGTATCTATGGTGAAGAAATCCTTTTCTCTGTGAAAATAGTCTATTAATCTCAAGATCCCTGTTCATTGGGATGGACAGATTAGTACTGCCATGATCATTTAAGAATACAAGGCATGGAGAATGGACATTCAGTTTCCTAAAGCCAGAGTGATAAACCAAGAAAAGAAAAAGAAAAAGAAAAGTTTTTAAAAATCACCACATACTGACTGGAGAAAACATCTGGAAGGAAAAACAGGTAAAATGCCTGCTGATGAAAGGGGTGCATGTTGGGTTTGGGTGCAAGAGAATGGAGGCCATGCTAATCATGATGCCTTGTAATGTTGCTGGAAATACGTGAGGCAAGCCAGGAATACCAAGATGGTAGTGTTGTAAGCTAGATCATAGATATCATAGATGAAAGGAACATTCATGGTTTCATTCAGGAGAGTTGAAAGGCCAGAGAAACATTACGCAAATACTTTTTATTACTCATTTTTTTTTCGTTTACATTTCAAGTGATGGTTTTGAGATAAAGTGGTATCCCTTCCCAGACACCACTCGACAATCCCGTCATCTCATTCCCCCTCTTCCCTCTCCCTTTTGCCTGTATGAGGCTGCTCCTCCACCCACTTACTCACTACTGCCCCACCCCTCTAGCATCTCTCTATGCTGTAGGAACCGATGTAGTGTCAACATTTTAAAAAATAGGTTTTCAATTTGTAAGCATTAGAAATATGAAACAATTGTCTTTGGAAGATGCTTAACCTGAGGAGTCATGTATCCATCCTTCTTTCAGTAGATGTAATGAATTCTTCCTACATTAAGTATGTATGTGATCCCAGCACCAATAGCCCAGCTGAAGTGTGAATATTTCCTTGAGTAATTAAGAAATGAGCTTGGAGGCACACAGCTGTGATGCCAGCACTCAGAGTGTAGAGGAAGAAAAGGCAGGAATTCAGGGGCAATTCTGGTTAAATAGTGACTCAAGGTCATCTTGGGTCACGTGAGAAAAATATCGGAAACAACAACAAAATAGAAATCTCATCCAATGAGCAACCACTCTAATGCGGATTGCAAACTTTCAATTTTAATTACCTTTAAATTTTTATTAAAATTATCTCTGTGTGTATCTGTGTGTTATGTGTGATATGTGTGTGAATCTCTCTCTCTCTTCCTCTCCCCCACCGTGTGTGTGTATGTGTGTGTGTGTGTGTGTGTGTGTGTGTGTGTGTGTGTGCAGGTATGTGTGTTTATGTGTGTGTGTGTGTATGCAGGTATGTGTGTTTATGTCTCTGTGTGTGTGTGTGTGTGTGTGTGTGTGTGTGTGTATGTGTGTATGTGTATGTGTATGTGTATGTGTATGTGTATGTGTATGTGTATGTGTATGTGTATGTGTATGTGTATGTGTATGTGTGTATGCTCATAGAGGCCAGAAAAAGGGTTTTGTTAGATTCCCTGAAGCTGGAGTTACAGGAAGTTGTAAACTGTTCACTCTGAGTACTTGGACCTGAATTCAGGTCCTCTGCAAAAGCAACAAGTGACCTTAATCAAAGAGCCATCTTTCCAGTCCTTCAGATTCTATGATTTCAGATTCATTACTTAATATAGGTTTTTTTTTGTTTTTGTTTTTTTTTTTGTTTTTGTTTTTTTTTTTTTTTGTTTTTTTTGTTTTCAACTTGCAAAGTGTGGTTTTGAGCCAGTAGAAGACATCATAGTTGTAGTCAAGTTAAATAATGCGTTTAGGATACAGTGTGCATCTGCTGCTCATGGACACAAAGTTACTCAGAGCCAGTAATTCACTCTGCCTTTCACATACTCTCTGTTTGATGTTTGCAGTGGTGCCTTGTGTTGTCACCAAGGTATTCTATTTAGAGGCTGTACTTTACATTCTCTTGCATCTCATGGTTATACAATAGAATCAGATTAAATTATTTCTTGCCTGGGATGTTTTATTATGTGTACGCTTGCCACTCAAACTTATTTTCTCTAACTTTCAAATATTTGAATTGATTTCATTTTTTTTTCAGATAATGGAAGTAATGGATAATCTCAAAAGACTTTGAAGAAGAAAAATAAAACTAAAATTTAATAACATATTACCAACAGCATCATTACAGTGTGGAAAAATAAGTTAAAGTAGATCCTATCCTTTTCTGTATTTTCCAACAAAGAAATAAATTAGCACAGTTGAAGGAGTCTACAGACAAGAAAGAGCAAAACCATGTTTTCAAGTCTACTTCAGAATTGTAATTATTACCTAGAAAAATTCTTCCCTAATATCCTGATTCACCTGAATACTAATAAAATTCTAAACATCTAGTTAAGCTAAATGTCCACTTAACTTTTTCTGAGTTTTTGTAGGTGCACTTGAATATCACTGATCTTCAAAACCATTTTTGACAGTTCTATCTCTGTTGGAATTTCTGTTAAGTATTAAATTAAGGGCTTAAAAAAAAAGTATTACCATAGCAATGGTGCAATCAAACTGGAAATTAGTTAGGTTTATCTAAAGACACAGTTTTTTGTCCTTAATATGCATTTAAAATACCATCATTTTAATTACATTCCTATCTCACACCTCATACATACAACTTTTCAAAGATAATGAATGGGCATTATGAGGACTGAAAGAACAAATAAGAGTTTTATAGAGTGACTGCTATAATTTTAACACATTTGCCCTTGTATTCTTTTCAGTATTTTTGAATACTATCAAAATTGAAGCAAAATAAAGATCTAGTTTAACCTGCATTTCACTCCATTAATTTTCTCACTTAAAATATCCAAATAATTTTCTTAATCTTTTCCATAAAATGTGACAGTTTAATGTAGAGAACAAATTATAGTCTGATTCCAAATTTGAATTCTTCCTCTTCATAGAAAAAAATTCAAAGTCTTTATGTACTTTGAATAGTAATAAAATATTTTTTCGCGTTGGATTGCCAATTAAAAATGAAGTTTTGATATGTGGTGACTAATTTCTTCCTTAAGATATGTTACTTTTTTTCTAAGAATTACATTTGATTACTACCATATAGCTAGGTTAATATTTTAATACCTTATAGAATTTTTGTTAATTTGATTTAAAAGTTCCTCTATCAATAGCAATGCATGATGTATACGTATTAAGGAGTCTCCTGCCCGTGCCTTCTATGTGCTTCTAGGGGCACTAGGCCTACAGATAAACATTTACTGAGCCAGGCTTTATATAGTATTTGAAAATCAAACTAAGATCTTCATGGTTGCTTGGCAAGCATTTTACCAACTGATTCATCCTATCATTTTCTTCTCATATAAAACATATCTAAGAATTTAAATATTGGGGATATTTTTATTGCCTATCTTTTTAAAGGACAGCATTATGTTAGCTATTGAAATTTGGAGAAACAGCAACTCAAATCCCTATGAGTTTTTCTCCTCAATCCCTTCTCAACTCTGAGCCATTTTTAATTAGAGAAAAATGTGGAGGCATTCACACCCCAAGGATGCATAGGCATTATGAAGTGTACTGTTGTCAATCGCATTATCATCACCAAGGGACTTAGATCCTTTTGCAAACTAAAAGCAGTATAGTACCATAGGAACCAGCCAGCACGGTGGGTGAAGTGACTCTATGCCTCATTAAACTATTCAGATGTTATGATCTTACCAGCATGATTATGCCCTGTTCCCCATGAATGGCGATATGGAAACTGGTCCAATTGATCCTTTGACTTTGTGAAATATATCTGATAGGGAGACAAAATCAGTGGAAAGAGTGCAGTTTTTAGTTTTTACATCAGGATTTTGAGAGAGAAGACTGGAGCTGCTGCCTAATCTTTCCTTTTATTTTTTGTCCACCACAGAATAGTAAATGAACTGTGCTACTGTGTCTCCTATCACAGACTTTCTTGGTAAAAGGATTGATAATGTTAGAGTACCAAATCTCCTGGTCCAGATGATCTCTGTCCTGGGAAGGGACTTCCAGTCTAAGCTGGTGATTAACGTTGGCTAAAGGAATGTGGCTAAGAAGATGGGTTCACGATATACCATGTTAAAGAGATAGATAGGACAGCTAGCCCCTTAGTAAAATTCTCAGAACCTTATCCCTACTGCAGAAGCTTATTAACTGTGGCCATGTGAGTGAGTTCCCAAGTCTCCCTTTTTTTTTAATATAACTCAGAAACCCAAAACATCACGTTACCTTTTCTCTTTAGCCTCACCCTGACATGCTTTCCCAAAAACTTTGGGATTTTTCTCCAGCATCTTTAGCTTCTTTATTTTTTTAAACATCATTTCCTGCATGATTATCCACCATGCTTGGCCTCCATACCAGCTTAAATGGCCCTGCTTTTTCTATCCTCTTCTCCATTCCTCTTTTACAGTCAGCAACTAAGTAACTTTGCATCTGGCTTGACTCCGATCTTTCTATTAAACTCTAATAAATCTGACTCCATGTTCACATTCTTAAAGTGTTTAATGAGCCTACGATCCCCCAAATGGGATCCTGATTTCCCAAGTATAAATAAGAGCCGAGGAAGACAATTACATACCTGTGCACAACACAGGCTGACCTAGACTAAATATTAGTCTACATCTTCAAATTGAGAAATGTTTAATTTTTATTGTATATCTTTAGCAATTCAGCCCTAAATCTTTATAGGAATCCATGCAGATTTTATTATTGCTTGGCATTCATCAGAAGAGAAAATTATGGCATTCTCATGATGCTAATGCATCTAATCTCAAAATTAAATAGCAATTAAATGGAGTCTAACTTAGCTAGACTCCAGTGGCAAATCGTGAGCTCTAAAAGCATACCTATGAGTAGTTTTATAAGGACTGAGAAGGCTCTATACAAGAATATATAAACGTGTACATATACACATGCAATGACAACTAATAAATGAAGGAACAAATTTGAAAGAGAGTAGGAAGGGGAATTTTGGGAGTATTTAAAGGAAGAAAGGGGGAAAGGAAATGTTTCAATTATGGTTTAATCTTTTAGAAAATGTTTTAAAGGTTTTAAAAGTGGTGCATTAGCTGGGCGGTGGTGTCACACGCCTTTAATCCCAGCACTTGGGAGGCAGAGGCAGGTGGATTTCTGAGTTTGAGGCCAGCCTGCTCTACAAAGTGAGTTCCAGGACAGCCAGGGCTATACAGAGAATCCCTGTCTTGAAAAACAAAAACAAAAACAAAAACAAAACAAAAAAGTGGTGCATCTTCTTAACCACAAGGTCGGTGTGAACCTTTAAACTTTGTATTACTTACATAGTTGAAACTCATGATAAAAATATCGATCTGCCTGAACATTTTATTTGCTTACTGTGGTTGGCTGGTTGAACTTGCTGAATCTGTGGAACTGCACATTAAAAGCTGGAAAAAAGTAGGGGGTAAGGAAGAAAAGTAATCTAAACTTTAGAAGAGCAGAGAAAAGAGAAACGTGTCCTCACAAGAGTGGGGCATGGCTGTGAGGCCATAGACTCCAAGCCTGGCCTAATGTCTATAATATGATGTATTACAAAGCATTACCATTAACGTGCCACTGAGCAGGAGAAGCGCTGGCAATTTTCCTTTGTCCTTTGAAAAGACAGGGTTGGGCACAGTTTCAAGTTTTCTGTCTTGTCATCCTGACATAGTTTACTCATTTTTCTCTCCACCCTGGAATTCCATTCAGACTCAGAACTCTGATACAAATAATGAATGATTAATGAATGTGTTCTTCCCAACACTGTGTCATAAGCCTTAGGATTTTGACAAAAAGCGGTCAATTTGCCATAATTAATGGTATTATGTCCCAGTGCACAGCTCACTGAGCAGTTCACATATATAATGTTTGTCTTTTCATAGAGGTGTTAGAGGAATGCTTTGGGAATCTTGCATCAACATATTATGTAACATTGAGTTTGGAATGGAAAAGAACCAATTGAAGTAAGATATGTTTTGAATAACGGAAAACTTCGCTCACAAGTAATACGTAACTCCACATGCGATTGACACATAGGAAAGAGTTCCTGACTTAACTAAAGATAAATGTGCCGCTATGTGTTCCTTGTCAGCACACCCAAAGTTCTTCCAAGTTTTTCTCAAATGAGTATTTAGAAGCAGAGAAAGTCAGGCAGAAGACTCAGAACAGGGAACTTTACTATTTATGCCTCTCTGTTTGTGAGGATATTCACATACAGTATCACCACGCCTGCCACTAGCTAATTGGCTGGTTCTGTGCAGAAGAATGTTTTGCTCGTGCTCCCTTTGCAGCATGAACACATTTAAAATTCCCTTAGAAGGAGAAATGGAGTCGTCAAGTTAACTGTTATACAGGAAGAATGCATTTGGAGAAGGCGACAAAATTTTCAATTTTATAGGACATAGAGAATTATAGGCAATGGTGGATTCAAGTCCAAACAATGAAGACCTTGTTCTCAGTGGAGGACTAACTGCTCACTTATGGGCAAAAACTTCTATCTGGTCATATTTTCAAGGGACAAAAGCCTAACAGTAATAATGAGAACAGATATACTTCTCCCTGAACTTACAGAGCTGGCTGTTTTCCTACGGTGCCTCCTGAGAGTCCCATGAGGTCCTTTCATCCCCTTTCTGGCTCCTCCATCTCCTGGCACTTTGCCTCACTCTCTGTGAGTCAATAGGCTCTACAGAGCCCTCTGCATCCTGAACGAAAGCAGCACTGACTAAATCTATCCCAATAAATAGCTGTCTTAACAACAGGAAAGTGCAGCCAATTAGTCCAGGAGTCAGAGTCACCATCATAGTCAAAACCCTCTTGGTTTTTTGTGTTGTTATATTTCTAGTGATGGTTTAGGGAAAAGGGGATTTGCAGAGGATAAAAAACAACTGCATTTGAATCCATTGGAATGGAATGAATCCCTAATAATGATATAATCCTACCTCTTAGCAGATAAGCAACATTTATTTAAAGCAAACTTTGAAAACCAGTGTTTACCCTTCCAATACAAAGTAGTTTATTTTTCTGCATTCCATCAACCACTGCTGTGTCCAGACCTCTGGCTACTGAGTTTTCTATGTAAGAGTAAAAATCAAAAGCTAATAAGATGTAAGAACTAGTAATCTTCAAAACAAAGACAAATGGGTGGTGTCTTCTAATTGCATTGGTAGAATCCATATGTGTACTTTGACCCCTCTTCTTTGGAGGACTCAGCTCACAGAGTCAACTTAGCAGGGCTCATGGGGGCTCACAAACACTGGAGCAGCAATCATGGAGCCTGCATGGGTCTGCAGTAGGTTGCATGCATCATGGTGTACTTGCCTGGAGTTAGTTTGGATGTTTGTGGAACTCCTAACTGAGGGAATGAAAGCATCTCTGACCCTTTTGCCATCTCCTGGGAGCCTGTTCCTCCTACTGGGCTACCTTGATCTGAGGGTTTATTCCTTGTCCGGTTGCATCATTTTATGCTGTGTTATGGTGATATCACTAAGAGGCCTGCTCTTCTCTAAAGGGAAACAGAGGAGCAGTGGATCTGGGTTGGTGGGCACAGGTAATATATACTCAGACATATCTATTCAATACTATTATTTTAGGAAGAGTTTTCTAATCTACGATTAGAATAGTATTATATGCTTAAGTTCCAAATATTGAAGAGTTCTACTCAGTATACAGATACATAGCAAGAATTATGGCATCATTATAAAAGACCTCTATTACTGCTGCTTTTGTTTTGAGACAGTCTGGCTGATCTGGATCTCACAGTCCTATTTTCACTCCTGAATAGTGATTTGACATGTCCATCCCACAATACTTGTCCAACATGAATCAATTAGAGACATTCCATAATCAGGAAATCTGAAAACTGCTCATAAAATTTTTTTCTTGGCCTCATTTAGAAATGACAGTAAATAAGATTTTATGAATCTCTTTAAAATTTGAAAAACTTCAAGCTACATAGGGTTCTATATTGACCAGAGTGAGTTGGCTCCTTATTAATATATTTCAATAAAAACATTACCTATTAGTCACTGAAAATATATTTGTGTTTTATATATGCAGCTAATGACAGTGTGTCACTTTAAAAATAATAGTCTAATTAACAGTAGTATATTATGCTGTTGTTACAATATTTATAAACTTTTCATTGCTGTAGGATAAGATATTTGGCATAAAAGTTTATGAATAAAAATATAAGTTACAATTGTATATTCAGAGTATTGTACCCACAAATGATGTAAACTTGTATTTCAAACCAGACACAGACAAAAATAAATGCAAATGATTTCAGAAAATGTGATGGGAATTTTTAAAATAATCTTTAGTTTTTTAATAATATAGTTTTTAAACTTTGATAAGTTCAAACTAGCACAAATCAACAATGATAAATTCCTTTCTTTGAACACTAAGTTACAATATCATTCATGTATAAAATAAATCTTCTACACCACTTAGCTTTTAATTACAAAGTGAAATGTGGGACTGGAGAGATATGTAAACTTTTGGGAACACTAGCTACTCTTGTAGAAGATCAAAGTCAGGTTCCAGCATCCACATCAAATTACTCACAACTTCCTACAATTTCATCTTCAGAGGATCATGTAGGGAACATTTTCTTCTTCGTGAACATGTATGTGAATGTTATGTGCTGGCAAAATCTCTTTGCCTACAGAGTTCTAAGTATGGAATGAAGTAAAGGAAGATAATTTTCTTCCCAGGTGACACTCTAGAATTTCCACAAATTCTTTTCTGAACACACACACACACACACACACACACACACACACACACACACACACACTGGTGATAGTAGATATAGAAGAAAGCATGACTCTAGGCCAATAATAAAGAATGAAAGCAGCACAGGAATTCAGAACCTTTTGTATCTTAACTTACCTACCACTCTCTTGTAAATAAATTGATTCCTTCTGAACCCATGAGCATAAACTCTTTCCTTAAGATGCATAACCCATTTAATTAGCTGTTTTATTATCGCCATAAAAGCAATAGACTATAATTTTTATTATACATTCTTAGACAATTATTATATACATACCCCCACTTCCCTAGATTATGCTTTTTATCTCTCCCCTCCCCACAAATCTTTCTAACACATACATTTATGTCAATTTTCTTAAGAAGTTAAGCAGGATCATCTGAGTACCTATGGGTTTGGTATTATCTTCTGGAACCTGAAGATAGTTAACTCTCTATACAGTTAATGGCAGTGATTCCTCTTGAACAAGAAATTATCAATAGCCAGGGGATAAAAGGAAAGAGGTAGGTCCCTGTGAGCCCTCTTCCTTTCTTGACTGACTATTGATAGAGTCGGTACTATTTAGGCATAGGGCAGGTCAAAACAGCTTCGAGTTAGTCAGTGATTATATGAAGCATAAAGAGTGGTATTACACAATCCTTCACTCTGAACACTTACAAGTATTTCATCCTGTCTTCCAATGTGTTCACTGGACCTTAGAGTGGCAGTATGAATGTCTTGTTTCATATTTAGTTCATACTTATTAGATGAGAAATCTTGAGTTTCTTGCATTCAATTAACTCAATAAAGCCTTGATTCAAACACATAGGATTTATATGTGACTTTGAACTCCCCCATATTATCTTTCACCTATGTCTGAAAGGAACAAGGTTGTGATGGAGGCTGAGTGCAAAGATATAAAAAGGCACAGTAACTTCTGTCATTTCAGTATATTGTGGGTCAAGTTAGAGAAAAGGAATGCACAGTGAAGATATTGAGACAAGTATGTGATCTGCATCTCCCAAGGATTCAACATTTTCAAAACATAAGCCTTTGTCAATGTCTCACTTGACAGTAATTTTGTTCTTCTGATTTGTAGGAAAGGGAGCATTCTCTCCCTTCTCAATAACTTTCTCCAAACAATCAATGAGAGATTGTGTCCATGACTGCTGAACAAAAAAAAAGTCAAAAATATAAAATGATTTTGAATTGTTTAAGAAATTTAAAAATATGTTCCCAGATGACTAGTGAAACATGGCAGAATTTCGAAGGGATGAGATGGATGTAGGATCTGCCAAATTGTATTACTAAAATGATTTAGACCTCAAGACTGGAACAGAGCATATCAGCTTTATTTCTCTACAATAAATTATTATTATCAACCTTACATTCTCTACTCTGATCAGGAGTTATTGTTAAGTATTCTCAGGCATGTGCTTTCCAAGAACTACCTTAAAACACTCATCACTCACAGATCCTTGGTGGCATGAACTCATTAGACTTCAAAAGAAAGGGTGAGAGAACTCAGGAATTAAGAGTGCCTACTGCTCTTGCAAAGGACCCAAGTTCAGCTCCCAGCATACACACCAGGTGGCTTACAAACACAAGTAACTACAGGTGGCATTGTCATCTGCTCTCTTCTGGCTTTAATAAGGACTTTTACACACCTGGTGCACACACCCATCTGGTGCATGCACACACACATGCACTCATGCACACACACATATAATCATCATACATAAATGAAAGTGAGTACAGAGGGCATTGCTGTAGCAACTGGGGGATCCATCTTGGTTCTCACTAGTCTGCGCAGGTGAGAGTGTGGACTACAGAAGCTAACTGCTACTGGGACAGGCAGAAGCCACAGAGCTAATGAGGCAGACCCCGTTTTGGGCTCCAGACATCCGGGTACCTTCCCTGCCAGAAGAGAGGTGTCCAACCCACCCAGGAGGGCTTTGCTATAGCACCTGCGGGAGCCACCTTGGTTCCCAGATCATGCCTAGACAAGTCTGCATAGGTGAGAGTGTGGACTACAGAAGCTAACAGCTTCTGGGATAGGCCCTTCTTTGGCCCTTCATCTTCTGCCTGGAGGCAGGTTCACATGCCAGATATCTGTGAACCTTCCCTGCAAGAAGAGAGCTTACCTTCAGAGAGTGCTCTAACTCCTGAAACTCAGGAGAGATCTAGTCTCCCAGGTCAGCTGATAGAGGCTAACAGAATGAGGAGAGGAACAAGCTCTAACCAGAGACAACTATAACAACTAACTCCAGAGATTACCAGATGGCGAAAGGCAAACGTAAGAATCTTACTAACAGAAACCAAGACCACTCACTGTCATCAAAACCCAGCACTCCCACCTCAGCCAGGCCCGGGCACCCCAACACACCCGAAAAGCTAGACCTGGATTTAAAAGCATATCTCATGATGTTGGTAGAGGATATCAAGAAGGACTTTAATAACTCACTTAAAGAAATACAGGAGAACACTGCTAAAGAGTTACAAGTCCTTAAAGAAAAAACAGGAAAACACAACCAAACAGGTAGAAGTCCTTAAAGAAAAACAGGAAAATGCATCCAAACTGGTGATGGAAATGAACAAAAGGTTACAAGACCTAAAAAGGGAAGTGGACACGATAGAGAAAACCCAAAGTGAGGCAACCCTGGAAATGAAACACTAGGAAAGATATCTGGAACCATATGTGCGAGCATCAGCAACAGAATACTAGAGATGAAAGAGAGAATCTCAGGTGGAGAAGACTCCATAGAGAACATTGGCCCAACAATCAAAGAAAATGAAAAATGAAAAAGGATCTTAACTCAAAATATCCAGGAAATCCAGGACACAATGAGAAGACCAAACCTACGGATAATAGGAGTAGATGAGAGTGAAGATTTTCAACTTAAAGGGCCAGCAAATATCTTCAACAAAATTATAGAAGAAAACTTCCCAAACCTAAAGGAAGAGATGCCCATGATCATACAAGAAGCCTACAGAAGTCCAAATAGACTGGACCAGAAAAGAAATTTCTCCTGACACATAATAATCAGAACAACAATTGCACTAAATAAAGATAGAATATTATAAGCAGTAAGGGAAAAAGGCCAAGTAACATATAAAGGCAAGCCAATCAGAATTACACCAGATTTTTCACCAGAGACTATGAAAGCCAGAAGATCCTGGAAAGATGTTATACACACACTAAGAGAACACAAATGCCAGCCCAGCCTACTATACCCAGCCAAACTTTCAATTACCATAGATGGAGACACCAAAGTATTCCACGACAAAACCAAATTCACATATTATCTTTCCATGAATCTAGCCCATCAAAAAATAATAACAGGAAAAAGCCAATACAAGGATGGAAACCACGCCCTAGAAAGAACAAGAAAATAATCCTTTAACAAACCTAAAAGAAGACAGTCACAAGAACAGAATGCCATATCTAACAATAAAAATAATAGGAAACAACAATTACTTTTCCTTAATATCTCTTAATATCAATGGACTCAATTCCCCAATAAAAAGACATAGACTAACAGACTGGATACACAAACAGGACACAACATTTTGCTGCTTAAAGGAAACCCATCTCAGGGAAAAAGACAGACACTACCTCAGAATGAAAGGCTGGAAAACAATTTTCTAAGCAAGCGGCCTGAAGAAACAAGCTGGAGTAGCCATTCTAAAATCTAATAAAATTTATTTCCAACCCAAAGTTATCAAAAAAAGACAAGGAGGGGCACTTCATACTTATCAAAGGTAAAATCTTCCAAGAGGAACTCTGAATTCTGAATATCTATGCTCCAAATGCAAGGGCAGCCACATTCATTAAAAAAACTTTAGTAAAGCTCAAAGCACATATTGCACCTCACACAATGATAGTGGGAGACTTCAACATACCACTTTGATCAATGGACAGATCATGGAAACAGAAACTAAGCAGCTACACAGTGAAAGTAACAGAAGTTATGAAAGAAATGGGTTTAACAGATATCTACAAAACATTTTATCCTAAAACAAAAGGATATACTTTCTTCTCAGCACCTCATGGTACCTTCTCTAAAACTGACCATATAATTGGTAACAAAACAGGACTAAACATATACAAAAACATTGAAATTGTCCCATGCATCCTAACAGATCACCATGGACTAAGGCTGATCTTCAATAACAACATAAATAATAGAAAGTCAAAATTCACGTGTAAAATGAACAACACTCTTCTCAAGGATACCTTGGTCAAGGAAGGGATAATGAAAGAAATTAAAGACTTTTTAGAGTTTAATGAAATGAAGCCACAACATACCCAAACTTATAGGACATAATGAAAGCATTTCTAAGAGGAAAACTCATAGCTCTGAGTGCCTCCAAAAAGAAACTAGAGAGAGCACATACTAACAGCTTGACAACAAACCTAAAAGCTCTAGATCAAAGTGAGGCAAATTCACCCAAGAGAAGTAGACAGCAGGAAATAATCAAACTCAGGGGCAAAATCAACCAAGTGGATACAAGAAGAACTATTTAAAGAATCAACCAAAGGAGGAGCTGGTTCTTTGAGAAAATCAACAAGATAGATAAACCCTTAGCCAGACTCACTAGAGGTCACAGGGACAGCATCCTAATTAACAAAATCAGAAATGAAAAGGGAGACATAACAAAAGATCCTGAAGAAATCCAAAACACCATCAGATTCTTCTACAAAAGGCTATACTCAACTAAACTGGAGAACCTGGATGAAATAAACAAGTTTCTAGACAGATACCAGGTACCAAAGTTAAATCAAGGTCAGGTTAATGGTCTAAACACTCCTATATCCCCTAAAGAAATAGAAGCAGTCATTGTCTCCTAACCAAAAAAACCCAGGACCAGATGGGTTTAGTAAAGAGTTCTATCAGATCTTCAAAGAAGATCTAACTCCAGTTCTTCACAAACTATTACACAAAATAGAAGCAGATGGTACTTTATCCAATTCATTTTATGAAGCCACAGTTACTCATCATCCATCCTGAACAAGTAGGTTTCATCCCAGGGATGCAGGGATGGTTTAATGTACAGATATCCACCAATGTAATACACTATATAAACAAACTGAAAGACCAAAACCACATGATCATCTCCTTAGAGGCAGAGAAAGCATTTGACAAAATCCAACACCCATTCATGATAAAAGTCTTGGAAAGATCAGGAATTAAATGCCCATACCTAAACATGATAAAAGCTATCTACACCAAACCAGTAGCCAACATCAAGGTAAATGGTGAGAAGCTGGAAGCAATCCCACTAAAATCAGGGACTAGTCAAGGCTGTGCACTCCCTCCCTACCTATTCAACATTGTACTTGAAGTCCTAGCCAGAGCAATTCGACAACAAAAGGAGATCAAGGGGATACAAATAGGAAAAGAAGAAGACAAAATATCACTTTTTGCAGATGATATGAAGACCAAAAGTGTGGACATTTTGCCCCTTAGAACTGAGAACAAAACACCCATGGAAGGAGTCACTGAGATATAATTTGGAACTGAGACGAAAGAATGGACCATCTAGAGACTACCATACCAGGGGATCCATCCCATAATCAGCCTCCAAAGGCTGACACCATTGCATACACTAGCAAGATTTTGCTGAAAGGACCCTGATATAGCTGTCTCTTGCGAGACTATGCTGGGGCCTAGCAAACACAGAAGTGGATGCTCACATTCAGCTATTGGATGGATCACAGGGCCCCAAATAGAGGAGCTAGAGAAAGTAAGCAAGGAGCTAAAGGGATCTGCAAGCCTATAGGTGGAACAACAATATGAACTAACCAGTACCCCCAGAGTTCGTGTCTCTAGCTGCATATGGATCCTAGTTGGCCATCAGTGGAAAGAGAGGCCCATTGTTCTTGCAAACTGTATATGCCTCAGTACAGGGGCTAGTGCCAAAACAGGGGAGTGGGTGGGTAGGGGAGTGGGAGGGAGGGTATGGGGGACTTTTGGTATAGCATTGGAAATGTAAATGAAGAAAATACCTAATTTAAAAATAAATAAAATTAAATTAAAAAAAAGTGAGTACATACTTTCAAAAAGGAATTGAGGTATAGAGAAATTACACTACTTACGGCCTGAGGCCCTGCTTTAATATGTAATTCAAGAGGAGATAGAGGTATGTGATTCTCTTGTTGTGCAGTTTTATTTTAGAGTCAGAAGTTGGTTACTCTCTACCATTTCAATGGTCAGCCCTACATATGAATTTATAACTAATGAAACTTGGATAGATAAAGAAAGTTAAGTTTTACCACAAGATATTAATTAATCAATATTACTCTTGCTCCTTATTTCAAAAAGGAAGTCTAAAATGGGAACTTTGTTTCACTTCAGGACAACTCCTTAGGTCTATGGAGCATGTGAGATTGTGTCTTCAGAATTCTGCAGCTTTGTACACCATGGTTTTCTCTGAGCCCTTAGTAACAGTCACCCTTCTGGTGACCAGCCTCTACATCCCTACCTCTTCCATTCTGAAAAATGATATCTGTCAGTTTACCTATGATGCTCCCGATGTCAGGTTCCTCAACATCCTCTCCCCTATGGCATCACTGTTTTGAAATCTATGAACGACTAGACTTGATTTTGTCTTAATTTTCCAACCCCTTATTCAAGTTCCTACCTCTCCAACAATTCTCTCTGTTTTTCATTAAACATGAGAGAATGCCTTTATTCTTGATTTAAGGCAGCATTTTTTTCTTGTGGGTTTTTTTTTTTTTTTTGAGTTTCTTCTCTGATTTGAGCTCTAGGGTCTGATAGCATTAACCTTCCTTAATTTACAAATCCTTTACCCCTCTTTAACTGTTAGCTGTTCCCCTCAGTCCTGCCTCTCACATCTTAATTACTCTTTCTATGATCTTACTAGTTACTGACAAAGTAATGATAATATAACGCCTAGTCCATGCTAAGAGGTTGAATCAGTAACTTTAACAAAAACATGATTTTACTCTACTTGAAGACTAGCCAAGTGGTATAGCACTCTGGACTGAAGATACACTATTTACTCATGAGAGACAGAGTACATTATAACCCATAGGACATAAAGCATGAACTTTAATGGTGGTATCGATTCTCATGACACTCGGGTGACACATAAGTGGCCATGAAGATGCGGGTGCTTGTCATCACAGCCAAAAGACCACCCTAGTTTATGAATAGCATGTCAAATGCATGGACTGCTGACAAACTTTCCAAATCTTTACACTGTGCAGACACTGTGCTGTAGTGTTATTTAATCCAGGACCAGAGCTTTTACCTCTCCTTGATCACTGAGTTCCCAGAAAAAAAGAACACACATAGTCTTTATACTTATAATAAGCCACAAACAACAAGAGATGGGCAGCTGCCCACCCTTCATTCTGTTAGACTCTACTTTCCTATCAACAACCCCGAGTTGTTACTACGTTTCATCTGCATTGCTCTTACCTTCAACTGGGCATTCCTCAGGGCCACACCCTCTTGACTCTTAAAACATGGCTGCTTCTCCTTTCTCCTCTTGCACATTCCTCCTCTTCCTCCCTGACTCCAAGCCTGGGAAAGTTGAACTTTACTGATGTCTCTTTAACTCAGCTGTTGCCATCTTCATTACCAATCACAATTAACTTGGGGGCAGGGTTACAGGGGCTACTGGCAGACTCCAGGTCTTGAGGACCTGCACTTAACATTATGATAGACAGTAAAAGACAAAACCTCAACAATGTTTCTTTGCTATTCCAATCAGCCACTTGCCTGCCAATGTAATTAAAGAGAATGGCATCGTCCGAAATATTTTCTTACAGGTTTATACAGAAGAACTTGAGCCAAAGATGCCCCAAAATGACAAAAAAAAAAATGCCATATAAAATTGGTTCTCATGAAACTGACTTTTCCTTACTTATATTTTTACTATTTAGTTGAAAAATTATTATATTTACTCATTTATTCATGTAGTTAGGTAGTTCTTTTGGGGAGCTACTCATGCCACCACATGCATTAGAGAACAACTTTAAGGAGTCAGGTCTCTCCTGTCGCCACACAGGCCTTGGAGATTACTCTGGTTATCAGGGTTGAGGACAATTGCTTTTACCATTGTAGCCATCTCAGGAAGCATATTAATTGTTTTAAGTGTATGGGGCACTGAGGAAATGGCCAGCAGGCAAAATGCCTACTGCACAAGCATGAGAACTTGAGTTCAGATTCCCAGCACCCAGGCAAAAAGCCAGTTGTGGTGATATGTGCCTGGAACCCCAATATTATGGTGGTAGAGCAAAGACAGGTAGATCCTGGTCAGTCACTGGCTTGCCAGTCTACATGTACTGTGAGCTACAGGTTCAGTGAGGCTATTGTATCAGAAAAATAAGGGAAAGAGCCATAGTGAAAGGCAACTGACATTGATTTCTGGCTTCTACACATGCATTCATGGGCATGCGTGAATGCACATGCACACTCACATTTACATACTTCCATGACCACACACAGACCACACACACGTACATACGTACGCATACAAACACACACACACACACACACACACACACACACACACACACACACACACAGACACTAGCTTTGCTTTTTGTTCTCTGTATGTTAGACATTTTGTTACATGATGAACCTAATCGCAGATTGAAAGAACCCTATCGAATTCTTAATGGACACAATGAATCTTGCAACACATTTCAGAAATAATGGTGATTTTTTTAAAGCCTTAATTACAAATCATAAATCATACCTAGTCGTTTCATTATAAACTGCTGCAAGGTTTCTAAGCATTGAGGTCTGGCAAAAAAAAATCTCTACATATATTAGTATTGATCCAATAAAGAAGAATAATTTGTGAATAACATTTGAGTATTAGCGATGTTTTCTCCACTCTGCAAGACATATAGATAGAAACTCTGAAAAACCACCACAGCAGCTGCTGGGAGCCTTCATTTCATTTTGAGACAATGGTTGGTATCCCATTATATTAAGTAATTCTGTATACTGGGTCTTTGAGGTAGGAATAAGAAAACACATTGTGCCAAGTTTAGCTATTGTGAGTTCAGAGTTCAGGAGAAAATTCAATTCTTCTGGAAATGAGCGCAATGGAACAGCTGGTCAAACACAATTTACTCGCTCACTGAAATGAGCTTAATGATTTCTGGGGAAGCACAGAAGAGCTTACTAAAAAGGGTCATAAAGAATATCAGCCAGATTTAAGACACATTTGGTTTAAAAGGGCATCAGCTTATAGACTGTGTTGCAACCTTCCCCAATTCTGAAAACAAACCATTGCAACAAAGTAAAATGAACAAAATAGATACAATATAAACACATAAAGTCCAGAAGACAGAAATAAATATTATAATGATTGGCTTAAAACTGAATAATTTTACGTTCTTGGCAGCTTGCAGCTAAACATGTTGAAAACTTTTCATTAATTCTAAGAGTAATAAAAAGGGCTGGAGAGCTAGCCCAGCAGTTACAGGCATGTACTGCTTTTGCAGAACACGCAGCTTTGATTTTCCAGTACCTGCTTTAGGAAGCTCACTGTCTCCTGGAGCTCAGCAACAGGAAGTCTGACCCCCTCTTTTGGCTTCTGCAAGCAACTGCAACCACATGACAGACAGACACACTTCTGCCAAAATACCCAAATAGCAGGGAGATAAAACCTGAACAGAGTAACTGCAGTAAACAAACTGAGCCCCCCAGTGGAGGAATGGGGTCACCAACCCACCTTCTAAGTTTTTGACCCAGAATTGTTCCTCTCTAAAAGAAAATTAGAAACAAAATAGGAGAAGATTCTGAAGTACAAGCCATCCAGTGACCAGCTCAACTTGGGATCTATCCCAGGGGCAGGCATCAAACTCTGACACTATTACTTATGCTATGTTGTGCTTGCAAGCAGGAGCCTTGCATGGCTGTCCTGTGTGAGGCTCTACCAGCAGCTGACTGAGACAGGTGCATCTACTTACAGCCAACCATTGGACTAAGGTCGGGGATCCCCATGGAAGAATGAGAGGAAGAACTGAAGGGACTGAAGGGACTGAAGAGGATGACGACCCCACAGGAAGACCAACAGTGTCAACTAACCTAGACACTTGGAAGCTCCCAGAGACTGAGCCACCAACCAAAGAGCATTCACAGGCTGGTCCATGGCCCCTGATGCATATGAGGCAGAGGACTGCCTTGTTTGGCTTCAGTGGGTGAGAATGTGTCTAATTCTGTTGAGACATGATGCCCCAGGGAAGGGGAACAGCCAGAAGTGTGATGGGAAGGGGAGGGGAGCATCCTTTCAGAGGCAAAGTGGAGGGGGAGGAAGTAAAGAACTCTTGCAGAGGAGACTGGAGGGGGCAACATTTGGAATGTAATAAATAAAATAATTAATTTTTAAAAGTGCTATAATAAAGCAATTATAAGAGAAGTATGGACAAATTATGCAATTTTAATGCATGACAGAAAGCCAGAACTTTCGTCTGTAATAAAAGTCATTTGGGAAAAAAATTAGAAAAGAAAATGCTTTAAGTCACTGTTGACTTCCACAGTGAGGTGATAAAGTTACTCTTTTACAATGTGGGTGCTGCATTTAGAGGAATATTAGAATACTATCACAATCTTTCTTCCCATTTACTTTAAAAATAGCAGATTCATATGCAACTTCAAAATAGCAAAAGTGTTCACAGGGATTTGGCATTCATTATCTCCCAGATACAATACATAAACATGAATTCGATGCCAGTCCTTTACACAAGCAGGGAAAAGATGGATGTCAGGTTTAGTTCATCACTATTTCCTCACCTTGCTTTGATTTTAATAGAAAATGATTTACCTTTGTCTGTATAAATGGTTTGCCTGCATTCATGTATGTGCAGCATGTGTAGTCAGGGCCCGAGGAGGACAGAAGAGAGCAACCATCAGATCCCCAAGAACTGTCATTATAAGTGGCTGTAAGAAGTCTTGTAGCTACCGGGAAGAGAAGCCAGGTCCTCTGCAAGAGCAGTAATTGCTTTTGACACTGAGTCATGTCTCCAGACCCATCTTTCTTCATTTAAAAAAATTATTTATTTATTTGCATTTATAAATTTGAATACACTTTTGCTCTCTTCAGACACACTGAAATAGGGCACCAGATCCCATTACAGATGGTTGTAAGCCACCATGTGGTTGCTGGGAATTGAACTCAGGACCTCTGAAAAAGCAATCAGTGCTCTTAACCTCTGAGATATCTCTCCATCCCTTCCTTCACTTTCTAAGCTATGTTAAGAAACACACTTACAGATATTGGAGTAGGGAGAAATTAGTTGACAATGTCATAAAGCTATGGAGTGGGAAAATGTTGAAAGGCACTTGTTATCGGTGATGAAACTGCACAGAAAGGATTTAACATTGGCTTTTCCATAGGCTTAGACTGGAAGCTGAAGGGCAACAGTCACATTTGGTCTATGCACAGTTTCTTTTACTGAGTACAGATAACAATTTCAAGGAAGTTTAGTGCTAGCAAAAGGAAACAGGTGGGGTGGGGAAACTTCAAGATGCCTTGTCAGGAAAGGTGCTGGTCCACATGCCTAATGACCCAAGTTTGATACCAAGAAACAATATGGGAGAAGAGGAGAGAACAGACCCTGCAAGTTTTCCTCTCATTACTGCATATATGCCCTGATTTGTGCAGACTAACACACATGTACCAACACACAAAATACATGAGTAAAAATGTAGCCTTTCAAAAGGACACAGGAAGGTGTGAGGTGTGAAGATATAGCATAAGAAAGAAATGAGAGAAATGAACAGACTAAGACCAGAAATACTTGGGCAATAGAAATTAGTCTTGAAGGATTAAAATAAAATCAAAGTTGTGTAGACAAGGAAGTAGGGATGAAATGGGAAAACCTGGGGGATGATAATAAGTTAAAAAGTTATATTTCCTCTCACTGTGGAAATTTGACATGTTTTGCATGAATAATAAAAACTTTAAAAATAATATACACAACTAACAAAGAAACAAGCACACAAAGAAGGGGAATTGTACACCTCAGATTCGGTAAGATCTGCAAGCCATCAGCCATCCTTTTGTTCTCACCCCAGAACAAAACCACAATCATAACCACTGTTCTCGATTATAGAAAGTGCTTCTAAGAGTGGAGACATTGAAGGAGACAGCTTGAGTGTCCTTACACTCTGAGACCACACATCAGAGACATCAGACTCTGTATCTATCTCTTTCCCATGTGTAGAAAATTCCAGTTATCATTTTTAAAGTTATAACCATTGTTCTAGATTATAATCGGTGCTTTTTACAATGGGAAGATTAAAGGAGACAGCTTGAGTATCCTTACATTCTGAGACCACACACCAGAGATATCAGACTGCATCTTGTTGTATGGGGGAAATCACAGATATCACTGTGTAAAAGGGAGATAAATCTAAAAACAAGGAAAGTCCTTGGGAAACCATTAGGCCCTAAGGACGTGATCAGAGTACCTGGATACTGTCACCAACTTTACTTTATTACAAACCTTCTGTGTGGAGTCATAAAGAAACTATTAGAAACCTGTAATAGACATTGCAAATTCTTTCTTTGTTCCTTCCTCTTCCTGTCTCTCTCTTTTTCTGATTCTCTCTCATTCATTCCATTTAAATACAAAACTAAAGCAATATTATGAACATATTAAGCTCTAGAAAAATGGATCATGGTATGAATCTGACTTTTAGAATAAGGT
This sequence comes from Mus musculus, assembly GCF_000001635.26. NCBI lineage: Eukaryota > Metazoa > Chordata > Mammalia > Rodentia > Muridae > Mus > Mus musculus. The sequence goes on along the minus strand of NC_000072.6, from coordinate 80,194,872 downwards.
GCTGTGACCCTTTGTACTTATTAATCTGGTTGTCATTATAGATGTTCAGGCTTTTCTAGATTTCAAAATGTTTCATATGTGGAACAAAATACAACCTCTTGTTAAATTTTTTTTGAACAAAGTCCTTGAAGTTTTCTCTTAATGGGAATTCCCTCTTATAAAATATTTAAACTAACCTCTTAATATTGGAATAGCTTAATATTGCAATTTAGAAAGGTAATGAAGAGAGGGGTTGTATAATTTTGATGAAACTTTCTTTTGTGAATGCAGTTGTTCCAACAGGAACACTCAATACTGGAACGCTACAATCAGCTCACCTCTCCTTCATTTTGATCTTACAGGGATGTCTTCACTCACTGAAGAAATCTGCAAGGCCAATGAATCTGAAATGGCTCTGAAAACGCCTCAGCCTCTCCTGGTCTAGGACAATATCTCAGATTGTCTTTGATTCTGATGAAAGCTTTTGAGGCTTGGTAAGTTGTTTTTAGAATGTACTTCAATTGTGCTCTACCATATTTTTTCCTTGTGATTACATGGGGTTATAACTTTTATGGAAGAAGACTACAGCAATAAAATGCTGTTACTATGATTTCTCAGCTGTTGTGGGGAAGCTTGCTATCATCAAGATTGATTTCTGATGACAGCCATCATCAGGGTGAGGTGGGATGTGTGTTCTCTGCATTGGAAAGCCGCCACTTTTGACCCCTTCCAAACTCTACAATTTGGAAGCTAATCACTACACATATTTAGTGCTCAAGAAGAGGAGAAACACAGATCTTGTGCTGGAAATTGAGAGATCACCGCTAAGAAATATTTGTAGTTCTTTTATGTCTCTCTCTCTCTCTCTCTCTCTCTCTCTCTCTCTCTCTCTCTCTCTCTCTCTCTCTCCATCCTTTCCTCTCTCCCTCCCTCTGTCTTAAATTATTTCCTCCTTCAATCTCTCACCCTCTGATTTCTTTCTACTTATTTGATACTTGCATGAGGACCTGCTCGCTTGTTTTATATATCACAATGAGAAGTAACAGATGGAACATTATGTTGTGCACTGGAGTGCTGATATCTCTTCAGCTTGGACCATTCTTTTATATTGGTTGCAGTTTTCTTGTGCAGGACCACTGAGATGCCTCCAGGTCTTTGCCTGTTGAACACACTTTCTGGAGCGCTGATATATTGCAGACTAATCCTGGGCATTGTCTTTCTTAGCTTTTCAATCAATCATTTCTCTAAGGAACTTTGGTTTTTCTTAGAAAAGCTAACAGAAATCAAGATGCAGACCCAAGGCAGCAATATTTCAAATGAAAAGTATTTCTTCTTGTTCATAATATGTGATACTAAATTGAATTTTTATAACAAAATTGTACAATATAAAATGTTATACAATAATATTTTTATAGGTATGTGAAGATATTCTATACAGATGATAATATTGATTTTCACAATTATTCTTCTTATTTGACTTTGTCATGTTTTGTAAATCTCTTTTTTTCGACAAGCTCTCAGGAAGATAAAGCATGTTAGTATTTTGTCCATCTGACTTCAAATTTTATGCTTCCTGTTAACTATGAGGTTTTGTTATTTATTAATACTAATTACTTCAGTCAGCTCTAAGACAAGGAGAAAATATTTGTTATTTTCTTTTCTATATGAGATATGAAAACATGATAATTCACCATTTTGAATTTTCCCACAGAAATGCTTAACCATTTTTCATTTGTGTAATTATAATTTAATTACAGTATTTATTCCTGCTATTTCTTTGCCCTAAGTCTTCTTGTATAACACTCTCCACTCCCCTTTAAATTCATGGCTTCTGTTTAAAAATTTTAATTTAACCTTTGGATATTTTACTTCTAATTTAATTTAACATCATTTTGTCAAAAGGGTGAACCCTTAAAGTTAATTTAGTAATTTAGGTTATACTAAAAAGTCTATTTTCATTGTTTTTTGATGTGTGAGATTATAAGTATTGGCAGCATTTCATTGTTCTTTAGAAATTCTCCAATAGAAGCTGGCAAGGTGTTTCAGAAGTTAAGAATCCCATGGCCTGCACCTAGGCCTTTCCACACATGCACATAGATTGCTGATGTGAAGCTTGCTCTGCATGTGGCTCCCAAACAATTGGAACAGAGGCTGTATGTGGGATTTGTTCTTCTAGTTGGGCTGTCTTGTCTAGCCTCTGGGGAAGAGGAAATAACTACCCAGGGAGACTCCTACCTGCTCTGAGTAGAAGGGGAAAGGGGGTGGAAGGATTGCGGAAGGGGATGTCTGGGAGGGAGGTAGTGAGCCAGATGTTAAGAGAATAAGTAAAAAAAAAAAAAAAAAAAAAAAAAAAAAAAAAAAAAAAACAATACGATATAATACAAATATAATACAATACAACCCATGGCTTTCCCAGAGGACCTGTGTTCATTTCCCAGCACTCACATGGAAGCTCACAGCCTCCTGTAACTCTGGCTTCTTGAGATCTCTCTCTCTCTTCTGGGATCTTAGGCACTGCATGTACAACATGTTTGTTATACATATATTCACACACACATATGGTAGCGTGCATGTGAATACACACACACACACACACAGCTTTTTTAAAGGCTTTAGAAATTATACAGACTGAGCAAGTTGTACTTATATATTTAAGATACATATTTGCACACACTCAGACATGAACATGTGAGCACACACATAAACACACACAGAGATACACACAATGAAACAGGAAGCTGTGATTCTGAAAAAGGGCAAGGGAAGTATTGTGGGACTGTTTAAAGGTAGGAAATGGAGAGAGAAATGGTTTAATTATAATTTCAAAAATTTAAATAAATAATTTAGGAAATTTACTCTAGATACCATAATTCCATTATTTACTTTCAGTAAACATTATTTTTATATACTCAGGATTTTCTATTTATTTTTTATTTTCTCATGTATTTGTCAATTTAAGTCTTTTCCAGAGATAAATTTTGGAAATTATTTTTCTTTCTCCTTCAATTTAATTTTTAGCTTAATTAGTTTTTGTAACCTATGTCTTGTTTCAATAGAATGAATAAAATTTATTAAATAATTTTGTGACTAAGACAAGTTTTAATCTTAAATTCTACTTGAAATTTATTTCACAGTACTAGAAAAATGGTTCGTCTATGGAGAAAACCCTTATGTTAGGCGGCTCACAACTACAAACCACTTATAACCCTAGCTCTGGGTTTGCTACCCCTCTTCCTTCTGCCCTCTGCCCTCTGCCCTCTGCCCTCTTAACTCTGCTGCTATCCATACACATTTGGCACACATTCCCACACTGTGACACACACACAAACACTTGCACATACATTTACACATGCACACATGCAAGGATACACACACACACACAATTTATTTTTAAAAAATTAAATTGTTCAAAAATTTATCCCAGGTATGTAGTTAGTTCATTTTCACTGTTGAAATATATTTCAATTTTGAATCCTTCATAAATCCAATCAGTTTTAGTTGTGTGTATGTATATATTTATATCAGTGTGTATGAATGAACCCTGTATAAATATGTGTAAATCATGTGTAAGGGGTGCCACATATGTGTGTATGTCTATATGTATGTTTACATGTGTGTGTACTGCTATATTCATTTATATGTGTGTATATCTGTTTATGTATGGATATGTATATGTGTAATGCATATTAAGACATTATGCATGTATATATGTGCATATGTTGTATATGGTAAGATTCTATTACTGTAAAGTTTTAGATAACCATATCTACTTACAGGTAATAATGAGACCATTAAGAACATTTTTTTCCATTTGTTCAGCTCTATTGAATTTCACCAATGCATTGCGGATACCGAGTGCTATCCCTCAAGTCTTCCTTTTCAGACATTAGTCTTGAAATTCTCTATTTATTGTCCATCTATTCATCATGGAGGTTTCTTTTGTGTGTGTGCCATATGCATGCATTTCTGTGAGTGTGTCACACTTGTGCATACCACTTTACAGGCCTGGAGAGACCAGTGCTCAATAGCACATATCCTCCTTGATTGCACAAACCTTATTTTGAGGTAGGGTCTCTCATTAAATCCCCAGAACCTGGAGCTTATGTGAGCCTAAGTCAACTGGTCAGCAATGCCATCACTCCTGCTATCTCCCTCCCATAGTCCCCTGTGCTGAGATGTCAGATACACAGCGGTGGTTGACTTTTACATGACTGCTGGGAAGCAAACTGATCCATCTTCCATGTTACTGGAATTCCCTTTATTAATATTTAACTTTTCACTGGGCTGGAAGTGATACACTGCACTTATTTCTTTTTAATATTTATGTACACATTTAATATAAGTATTTGACGTGACAAGATAAAACCCATGTCTCCTTGCAACCCTAGCTGGCACTTACACAGGTGTCAATGCAGAACTCCTGTGGCAGTCCCTCCTATGCGCTGTCCCTTATTGTACTTTCAGTTTCCATTCATCTCCCTTCCCTGCTTGCTGACCTGAACCTGATTCTGATGTAGCACTTTCTAGGTGGATCAATTTATCTGTTTATAATTGTTTTTCTCCTGTGTTTATTATATTTTTTAAAAATTTCCTTCTTGAATCATACTGCTTTAGGCTTTGAGAAATAGTTTTATGACTAATTTTTATCTTATTTTCTATTTTGCCATTTTTTCTATGATAATTTGTCTGAGCACTGAGCTGATATCTGGCAATTATTTTTCTCAACAAATGAAATATATGATTTTGAATTATATGATATTTCTTAATGTTGAGAAGTCACTTCAGTCTGGGTAGCTTGAGTTTGTCTATTTTCTGCATGTGGCTCTTTAAAACTTTTAGTATTTGATAATCTATATTTTCATCAAGATATATTTGCTTCCAGCAAAAAGGAATATATCTCACATTTCATTAAGTAATACTTGTTAAATCAGTAATGTATGAAGCCAATAGCTCTTAGCAGTGATCTATTGTAGCGTGTATACCATTTAAGTTATGACTGATTAAACAATATGACACTACACAACATGTCTAGTCCTTCAGGAAAATATGTATTAATACCTAAGCACACTTTACATATTCAATTTTCAAATACTTCTACAGTTTCTTTTTTCCTTGATATATTTTAATTCATAGGTATTCTTATTTTATGCAAAAAACAAGAGAAAACCAGTTAGCAAGATCGTTCTTGATGGCAGTTTGCTCTGGAAAAATCCCAAAGACTTATGCAGGGGATTTTGTTGGTTTGTTTTGTTTTGTTAGATTTTTCCCTGTAGATTGCAACTCAGTGTTCATGTCCCCAGAAAGAAAGTTTTCATGACCCCTTTCTGTGATACTGGGGTAGGCACCCATGAACTACAACTAGTGGAAATGAAGCAAGAGTTTGTGGATGCATTCATTCCTTGTATTGAAAATCTTGCAAAAGTTATTGTGCTTTTAGTTCCAGAGTACATGTTTGGGAAGGTGTGAACATCATCAGTGCATCAAGATTTGAATCAATGACCACAGAGTGGCCCTCTATCTAAATGGATATGTCAATCACACCAGTGCTTATATCTAAGAGTAATCCAAGCTTGTTTAAAACAGAAAGGATTTTTTAGAATTATATTAAAGTTTCTAATCTGGAATTAAGCTAATAGGCAAATGATTATCTAGATCAAAGTGCACACTTCATTTCCACTTGAATGTCACTACACCTGGCTTGAATGAAATCATGGAATAATGTGTCAGTTGCTAAGAACACCTGCAGGTTGTAAAGGTTAGCTTACTCACTAGAAGTACAATCTCCCACTGGAGCCTACCTCCTTCCTGACTTCCTTAGTGTATATAAGAGGATCAGATGAGGGAAAAGATTTATGTAACAAACTGAGCTTTGAAAATTATACCTAGTTTATATTTCATAAACTAAAATAAAATGGTCAAAAGTACTGAGCTGCCCTCTGATTACCTAATGATCCTTTTGTGATGTTTAGAAGTAGTCATATTGCAGTTTGAATATTTCAGATGTTTTTTACTCCCACCCCCAGTGTGTTAGCTCACTCAAGGCACATGGAATTTCAATGTTTGCTTTGTATGAAGAAAAAAAAAAAGGCCAGAGATACATCAATAATTTAATTTCACACCACGTTTTACTCTTACAGCTTAGACTTTAGATATTCTGTCTTGGTTCCTTTCAGTCAGGATTCCTGATAACTGGGTTTCACTAAGTCTAACAGACACTAAGATGCAAGCTTGCACATGAGAACCATCATGATAAGGGATAATGAATCCGTGTTTAATTACCATAGTGCTAGTTATAAAAGAACAGTGGAGGCATGCTTGAATAAATAAGGCATGCATAAGGAAGTGTGAGGGAGGTAGACATATATAAGAACTTGCTTTTTTCACCAAAGACTTTGTAACTCCAGAAACACAGAAGGTTTTCTTTAAAGAGATAAAAGAAAACATGGCACATAGGTTCAGAGCAAGAAAGCTTGCCTTGGGAAGGGTAAGTGTGACATCAGCTTGACTGTTAGACATCATCCAAGGTACTTGTCCAAATACTGTGCCTTTCGAACTTCCTTGGAGTACTGAACTTCTTTATTTGCTAGCTGAATTAGATGAGAAATTATCAAAGACAGCATGTGCTAGTAACACCACCACAACCATGCTTATATTTGGACTATTCATAATAGCCATACCATAAGATAAGTCTAGATGCCCAACCATAGCCAAAGTAAATGTGGTATTTATCCATACAATGGAGCACTACTCACACAAAAAGTAGAAAATCATACTGTTTGTAAGTAAATGTTTGGAATGCAGAACATCATATTAACTGAAATAAACCTGACACAGATAAGAATCACATATTTGTCTCTCATGCATGAAATCTACAATAAAACAAAGCTACAAATATAGAATAATATCCTAGGAGAGATAACAGGGACCTGGGAAAGATAGGGAAGTTCAATAAGGGAAGGTAACAGGAAGTGGTTGATATATCACAATGTAAAGAATAATTTTTACAGTTAACATAGGCTAGGAAGATATGTTTAAGCCTAAATAAGATTTTAATGTAATTTATAATCTATAAAAACTCAAAAATGTTAATTACTTATCTCTGCTTTTGTTAGTATTTTAAGTGACATTAAATACTTTGTACAAAGATATTAATAAGTTCATTAACGAGAGTAGTATTGAGTGGCTGAAGAATTTGAAGTTCAGTGATGAGCGGGCAGAAAATCAAAGGCAAAACAGGACCTAGGTTGAATGTTGTCCACCTTTTGTCTCCTTCTGGTTCAAAGGAAAAGAGAATTGTTAAGAGAGGAATTTGTGAGAATGTTTTTTTGCGGGTGCGGGGGGAAGAGAATAGACTAGCATGAGGAGACATGAGATTTATGAAGAAATGTGAGTAAGGGTCAGACTTAAATTTAAATTGTAGACTTCAAGTTGCTATCACCTAAAAATGTCTTCTGTTTAGTGGAATTTCCAACATAACCTGGAGACTCTTGGAGAGAAACTCTTTGATTGGTCATAGATGACTAGAAGAAACCCTTTACCACCCAGTTTTCAGTGCTTTCTTTTTGTCTTCTATGTCCAAACAAAAGTGCATGGGAAGGAAGTAGGAGGACCAGAGTAGAAACACCTTTCACAGGTAAGAACAATGTTTTTAGGGAATGTGATTCCTAGAGCAAATAATCACAGCAGGCACTCAGAGGCTCAACCTTCCATCTGAGAAACAGATCAAAACATAATGAGAAATGGAATCTTTCAAAAGGGACCTGCAGTGGAATGCACTCTAACAAATCATTTGATTTTACAAATCCCATTAATAATTCTAACCACACAGTTTAGACGCTTTTATCCTAGGGGCTTAGCCAAACTAAGTCAAGGAACAGCTCTATTAACAATGGGCAGGAGAATAGGGCTGTGTAGACTGGAGTCCCAAAGAGCATTCAAGCAGACTCACAGGTAAGAACAAATCCTCTTAGCAGTTGTTGGCTTTGATAATATTTAGGAAGCATAAATCTTCCTCCCTCAGTTAACTCTTTCCTGTACACTGGCAATCTCAATGTTGAGATTTAAAGAGCAGATTGCTAACAAAGTGGCTTCAGATAGAAAACACAGAATTCTGGATGCTAAAATTATCAAATCTATTCATATTAAAGCATGTCTTGGAAAATCTTTCCCTTTCACATACACTGTCTCTATCTGTCTCTGTCTCTCTGTCTGTCTCTGTCTCTTCTCCCGTTTCCTTTCTTTCTCTGCCCTCCCTGTTTGCAGTACCCAATATACTAAGTATATTTGGCATTTCTTTACATTTCTGTCCTTTTCCACAAAGCAAAGTTATAAAATGCACATATATTAATTCTGCAATCTTAGAACTTTGAAGCAGAAGATAAGCAGATTATTTGTAAGATAAAGTTTTTAAGGTAGAGGATTGTTCATCATTTTTCATCATTTGTGCTCCAATTGACTGGATGAGAGGAGTAAAACACTAGCAAATAAGGAAGGGGTGGGGAGAACAACAAAGCTTTGGGGAAATCTCACAAGAGACAATTTTCTGTAACAAAACAAAGCCCCATAGCTGTCAGAAACCTATAAATTCACTGATTTGATCTTATAATAGCAAATTACCAGAATAAATCCTCCTAATCATTAATGATTTGTTTACATAAATCTGCTAAATGTATAAAGCAAATGGGAGTGTGGCCAACAGATGTGTATTTCTTTCACTCATTTAAAAATTTTATAGCACATGTTTTCTAATGTTCTACACAAAATATAAGCCCTAATGCACAGGACAATGGTCCTTCCAGAGCTTCATTAGCTACGAATATTGCATAATGCTCCAGACAGACTGACTCTTAGTGTTAAAGCAAATAGATTAATGAAAATTCTTTGGGACAGGATAACATAGATGCTCGATTATTTGATCATGTTGTACCAGCCCTCCTCCTGGGGAAGGGGGATGGAATGGATTACATGCGTGATGATTTACATAACAAAGCAGGTCTCCTAATTGAATGATCTCAATTTCTCTAAGAGAGTTTCCCACCGGTCTCTGGTTTCTAGGAATCTTTCACAAGCAAAGGGCAGGCTAGCTAGTTTTTGAGGCTGTTTCTTTGGGGCAACACTTTGGCTGTTTGGCAGGCAGATTGCTTCTTAGTGAGGTTTTGAGGTTTCTCATCCCTACAGTAATGGCTGTGTGTGAGCAGCAAGCTAGACTACTGTGACTCCCCTCTGTAGTTGATGGTATGCAAGGGGAGTTCACTCTACCTGCTGTGTCTGGACCCTTCAATCTGCATGTATCTTGACTGGAAAAAACAGTTTATCTGAAGAAAAATCACTCTGTCTGATGAAGAAATACCATATGAAAACTGGGACCACCGCAATGCATTTTGAGCAGAAAGCTATTGCTTCTCGGCCTTTTGGCTAAGATCAAGTGGAACAGAAGGCTAAGTTTTAAAGAGATAATGTCCTTGTGCTTTGTGTTCTGACTGGAAGTAGCATTCACATGTTCTAAAACTTTCATTTTGTTTCAGGTCATGCTGTGCTTGATCATCCCATCATTTCAGGAATGAGAGTGTGTCATTTCCATGTTGCCGAAGTCACTTATGGATGTAGACTGTAAGGTACGGTTGGGATGAGTTCTTAGTAAAATATGAAGTCTTTATGTGTCTGTAATATAAATTGTTTTGCCAGACAATGTGAAAGAGAATGGTGGTCAATGAAGGAGGGAAGAAAGGACGGACCAGATTAGGTACCTCAATATTAGGAGAAGTAATATCTAGGGATAATGTAAGGCTTGGTGCTGAAAGTCTACAGATACTTGCATGTTATATGTATAGAAGATGCAAGGAATATGTCAAGAATGAATTGGAGAAGATTGAGAATAGCACTGAAATGGACCATCAATATCATCTAGTCAGAGGAAGAAACATTTGGCCACTCTCCCCAGGCATACTGTGAAGTAAGTGCCTCACAGATATCATACAAGGCCAACATGCTGTTTCTCTCCATTATGTAAGACTGTGACATCCAGAATGAAGAAATGTTCAGTCACAGTTTCCTGGATTTGACATGAAATATACGAGTGTCTTTTAGTTCTTATTTATGTTTTATTGATGCGGCTACTTATTTGGCATGCAGAATTGGGCCAATGGAGACTGGAGCACAGCCAAGAGGTATGTTCTTTCTTCCCACCTTGTAGGTCTCAAGGATGGAACTCAGACTGTCTGGTTTGCCTGAGCCATCTCACTAGTTGAATTTAATTATTTTCACTTGTTGCCTCTTTCCTTCATTTTAGCATAGCCACTAAACTGTTTTTATCTAAGCAATTACTTCACAATTCAGTACAATATAAAGCCATTTTGAAAATAATACATAGTCTTTCCCACTTAGAGGAACTAACAAAGTTTCTATTCTGTCAAAGTAAGATGTGAATATTTATATCTTAGTTTCTCTTAAGGGAGATGCTCTGGCACATATTTTGGTTTTGGTCATTTCCTGAAACCTGTCTACATCAATGTTATCTATATCTGTTAATTCTCTCTCCACTTTCTCACCTCTCTTCCCTCTTTCCTTCTTCTTTCCTTCTCTTTCCTTTCTTTCCTTCCTTCCTCACTCCATCCTTTCTCTTCCTCCACTTTCCTCCCTCCCTCCCTCCCTCCTTCCCTCCCTCCCTCCCTTCCTTCTTTCCTTCCTTCCTTCTTCCCTCCCTCCCTCCCTCCCTCCTTCCCTCCCTCCCTCCCTTCCTTCTTTCCTTCCTTCCTTCTTCCCTCCCTCCCTCCCTCCCTCCCTCCCTCCCTCCCTCCCTCCCTCCCTCCCTCCCTTCCTCCTCCCGTCTGTTCATTCCATTTCATTCCAGTTGCTTTCTTTTTAGTAAATCCAACAGGAAGCCCTGGTGGAACACATTAGCAGGGTAGACAGACACTCAACCTGGGCACAAGGAACCTCTTTATATGTTCAGAGCCTCCCAAGGAAGCTTGCGATGTCACATATGAGAAAGACTCCCAGCTGGTAGCATATTATTACCTCCTGTAGAATCTAAAACTTGGGTTTAACATAAGATAGCATCTATTTACTGGTCTTTGAAACATCCCTGAAAATACCTCTGCCTTATTCCTGTTGACCCAAAGATAGCAGCAAATGGGGGAAGGGATGTTATGTTGCAGTGCAATATGAATAATGCTTCCAACACTAGAACTGAGCAGTGGCTGGAATTAGAAAAGAAAGCAGAACATATGTGAATTTACTTGTGACATTATCATGAAGCCAATATCTTTCTATGGAGTGAAATATAATTTCACATAATTATAGGGTATCCTTTCATCATATTCCGTCTTGTGGTTCTGGAGATATGCATCACTAAAAGTTTCTTTAACTTTTCAAAGGCAGCAAAGAAGCAATTTGTGCCATCAACTATTCAAGTCTCTGACAAAATGTGTGTACATGAAAGCCTGGTGGAAACACCTGCATAGGATGACTTCTCCTCTTAACATCAGAAATCAGGATGCTCATCACATACTAAGAAACCCACATTACAGCTATAAGACAAATGTCTTATATGTCTTAAATGTCTTAATCTATGTAAACACGTTCTATTTAATTTGACTTTCAAACTAGTGACATTTTTGTTTTATCATTAAAATTGAGTGGCCAAAGAACATTATCAGTACAACACTGAACATTTTAGAAAACAAAAGGTTTTTTTTTTTATTCAGAAGAAAATATGGTTATTCATTTACAATCATTTACATTTTAATGAAGTGTATTTAAATTTGTTCATTTGTTAATTTTATAAATTCTGTTTTAGTTTTCAATTTTTTTGAAGGCTAAGAATGAATACAAGTCTTGTTAGAAAAATAGAAAGCTAACAAAATGCAAAGAAGAACCGGAATGTCTGGAAGAGAATGGAAAGTGCTTGCCATCTTCAGATATGCTGTTTCAATTTCTTACAACTTTGAGACAATGTACTGGAGCATATTGTTTATAGAGCATGACCCACTTAAAATTTGCAATCAGGACATGACAAATTCTTCATTAATGAATATTTAATTACTTAATTACTGATCAAAAGAGTGAAGCCAAGCAAAAAATATTCTTATGAAATCTACTGCTTGAAGGGGTCAAATGAAAGATTTCTAATTGTATATTCTTTAACAGTTAAAGATTTAATTACCCATAGAAACAATGCAAATATATGTGTGCTTATATTTACATATATTTGCTATCATTTGCATAAACAGCCTTCGAAAGTTCACCATGAGAAGGCTGATGACTTTTGCCTCTGGAACATGAAGCATGTAGATGGGACCAGCATAATTGCAACACCAGGTGACATGTCATTATGTATCAGAGAAAGCTCATAAGGCCGCACTCTTAGATGAAGGATTACAGACAATTAATGTTTGCTGAGAGCCAGGGTCAATATTCTCCAGAGATGAGGCTTCTGATGAGTTGTCCAATCAGAAACATTTAGCCATAAACATGTGTTCATAGGAGTGACACTAAATGAGCTAGGATGTGTTATAGATCTCTAAGAATAATAATGAATGGTGTAGGCATATATTTGAAAAAGAGTGGGAAGGACATTAGAACAGTTGGACATGGGTCAAGGAAAGGGAAAAATGATGTGAATACAGTACTCAAGAAGGAAATTCTCAAAATATTCATAGTTAAATTAATACTGAGAAGCTATACCTTAATTATTGGAAGTTATTTACATAATAAATCAGGAGTCTTCACCTGCAGTCTACATGCATGGCTGCATGAATTAATATATGCAAAATATGAGTATCCACTGACAGAAGGATGGATCTCGGGGACTTTGTGTATACACAATGTGATAATATTCAGCTGCCCCTTACAAATGAAAGTATGTGGTACTAAAGTCAATGTGGAAACATTATGCTAAATAAAATAAGCCAAGCACAAAAAGACAAACAGTCCTATCTCACTCTGTGACAAAAAGTTGAAGTTTCAAAGCAGAGAGTACAGTGTTTACCAGGACCTGGTGAGAGAGGGTCTGGAAAAGGTTTGAGTCATAGGACACAAAGTAGGAGTATGTTAAAGCAAATTCCTAAACATTGTGATACCCACGAGTATTACATAGTGAGTAAAAAAAAAAACTTTCCAATTTTCTTCTCTCTCTCTCTCTCTCTCTCTCTCTCTCTCTCTCTCTCTCTCTCTCTCTGTGTGTGTGTGTGTGTGTGTGTGTGTGTACAGGCCTTTGCATACATGCATGTGTTGGTTTCTAAGGAGGACAGAACGGAGCATCAGATCCCTTGGAAGTGGTATTCTAAACTGTTGTGAAGGACTTGAGGTGGGCACTGGATCTGAATTTAGGTCTTCAAGATAGAACAGCAAATGTACTTAATGGTTAAGCCATCGTCTAGCTCCAGTCAGATTAGGATTTTTATGTGTTATCAAACCAAACCAAACTAAATCAGACCAAACCAAACAAACAAACAAGACAAACAAACAAAAAACAACACCAAACAAAAACAAAGCAAAGAAAGAAGTGAAGAATTTCACATTTTAAATATTAGATGTGCATTTCACTGGACACACTGTGGAGCACAACCACCAAGCCCACTTCTTTCCTATAGACACTGTTCATCAATGATAGAAAAGAATTCTACTGCTAAGAAAGTCAAAGAACCTAAGAGCTGTCTTTATTTTCATTTTGCTTTATTTTCTCTGCTTTAGCTTTTAAAGTGGCATTTCATCTTATTTTGTTCTTGCCCCAATGTGTTATGAAACGAAAACTCTTGTCTTTCATTCAAGGAACTTAAAATATGCCCAAGAGTGTGTATTAAGGTTCAAAAAGACAGTGTTTCTCCTCCCAGAGCATGAAGTCTACAGAGGAAACCTATGAGTGAAAAAGGCAGTTGGGGTGCTTGGTGACAACTGTTTGAACCTGCTAAAATTAAAACACTCCTAGGTTACTGAAGAGAAGGTATGAACGTCTGCTTAGTAACCCAGATTTCTCTAGGGGAGCATGTGGGGGAAGATGATGCTCTTTTCATGGAAAAGCATCCCCAGAGGGTGAAGCTTAACTATGGCAGGAGTTTAATTTACCAGTGTTCTGGAGAAGGCAGATCTAGAACACCAAGATCTTACATTTGCTTTAGACTTCATCCTGAGGACTGTGGAGAGCTATCCGCAAGATTTTAGCTGCTATTTTCACGTTTGAGGTATAGAACCATGATTCTCCAAAAAAAAAAGCATTAGAGAGATTGAAAGAAGAGAAATAAAGCATAGTTTTTAGTGTTCAATCAAACTAAATACCTCTCTTTGTTTTATATCATTTTATTATAACTAATGCACTCAAATTTTCTGTCAGCTTTAAAAAAACATGCACTATATTATAATTAGCTATAGATAGTCACTTCATTGGCAGGACTCAGTGAAATTTATACTTTTATCAAACTGAAAGCTAAGACCCACTGACCAATCTTCTCCATCCCACCCCGCATCCACAATCTACGTGGATTGTGTGAAGCAACATTCTACTCCCAATTTGCATATGCTTTGATTTCTCTCAACTGAAGTTACAAGTTGCACTAAAGGAAAAACCAACCAATATCTATATGACAAGATACCAACATTTTAGAGAGAATGAAAGTGCTCTAATCAACCACCCCAGGATACTTGAAAGACTTAATAAAGACATCTGGATAAAGCCAAATTTCAAATAAGTAAGGATGGTTTTATTTTATAAATTTATTTTTGATTTTAGATAGAAAAGGTTTATATCAACAAATTATTCATGATTCATCTTAAATTCAAATTTTATGAACGTATGTGTTTTATCAAAAAGGAAACTCTCCAGTATGAAAGTTCTGCAGCCTTGATGCACCAAATCTAAACTTGATCATCCCACATCTACCTCTATTTGCCCATCTTTACCCCTCTGCCAACTCCTTCTTTACAACCTTTAATCATTATTTCTTAAGTAATGTCAATTGTCTAGTAACTGCTTGCATGAGAAAATTGCATGGTTCCTTGTTATGAACAATTTGCCTATTTATTTTATTAGGTATTTATTTCATTTACATTTCCAATGCTATCCCAAAAGTCACCCAAACGCTCCCCCACCCACTTCCCCACCCACCCACTCCCACTTCTCGGCCCTGGCATTCCCCTGTACTGAGGCATATAAAATTTGCAAGAGCAATGGGCATCTCTTTCCATTGATGGCTGACTAGGCCATCTTCTGATACATATGCAGCTAGATACACGAGCTACAGGGGGTACTGGTTAGTTCATATTGTTGTTCCACCTATAGGCTTGCAAATCCCTTTATCTCCTTGGTTACTTTCTCTAGCTCCTCCATTGGGGTCCCTGTGATCCATCCAATAGCTGACTGTGAGCATCAACTTCTGTGTTTGCTAGGCCCCGGCATAGTCTCACAAGAGACAGCTATATCTGGGTCCTTTCAGCAAAATCTTGCTAGTGTATGCAATAGTGTCAGCGTTTGGAAGCTGATTATGGGATGGAGCCCTGGATATGGCAGTCTCTAGATGGTCCATCCTTTCGTCTCAGCTCCAAACGTTGTCTCTGTAACTCCTTCCATGGGTGTTTTGTTCCCAATTCTAAGAAGGGGCAAAGTGTCCACACTTTGGCCTTCATTCTTCTTGAGTTTCATGTGTTTAGCAAGTTGTATCTTATATCTTGAATATTCTAAGTTTCTGGGCTAATATCCACCTATCAGTGAGTACATATTGTGTGAGTTCTTTTGTTATTGGGTTACCTCATTCAGGATGATGCCCTCCAGGTCCATCCATTTGCCTAGGAATTTCATAAATTCATTCTTTTTAATAGCTGAGTAGTACTCCATTGTGTAAATGTTCCACATTTTCTGTATCCATTCCTCTGTTGAGGGGCATCTGGGTTCTTTCCAGCTTTTGGCTATTATAAATAAGGCTGCTGTGAATATAGTGGAGCATGTGTCCTTACTGGTTGAAATATCTTCTGGATATATGCTCAGGAAAGGTATTGGGGGATCCTCCAGTAGTACTATGTCCAATTTTCTGAGCAACTGCCAGACTGATTTCCAGAGTGGTTGTACAAGCTTACAATTTCACCAACAATGGAGGAGTGTTCCTCTTTTTCCACATCCTAGCCAGCATCTGCTGTCACCTGAATTTTTGATCTTAGACATTCTGACTGATGTGAGTTGGAATCTCAGGGTTGTTTTGATTTGCATTTCCCTGATGATTAAGGATGTTGAACATAGGAAACTATACATTAAAGCAAATTTAGAGGTTTTTAAAGAGTAAAGGATAACATGGATTTCCATAACTACTCAAACTGCTAAGAATAAGCTGGGTACTATCCTTTATAGGTAATTTGTATCACCCTCTTTTAGCCTCAGAGAACATGGCTGGAGGGGGCTGAAAAGAGTACTATAGAAGCTAAAGAAAGGAATAGTGGAAAATGATGCCTACTGGAAATGATCTAGCTGCTGCACTCAGGAACTCTGAATGGTCATGGTTACCAACACAAGATTTGCAAAAAAAGTTGAACCCATTGACATTCCATCGAGGGTGAGGAATGGCTTCTGAGGCCACACCCCTTCCTCTAGTAGCCATTGATTTCTAATAGTTGTTTGGGTAGTGGAGCTCCTTTTTCTTCATGGTTATAGACAGTGCTACACTGTCCTTGGTTCAGTATATGGTTTCTGACTCACCATCATGCAAACAATCATAATTAAACCTAGTGGGTTACACAAAAGAAACAAACAGAGGTGGAAAACTTGAGAAGAAAAGGTTTAGTGGGAGTCAGCAGAGGATAAGTATGAGTGATACATGTTAATAATCAAGCTATATGACATCAATGTATGAAGTTCTCTGAGAATAAAAGGACAGGAGGAAAGGGAACTGAACTTTCCAACTACAGAACGCATTCCAACTAAAGAAATAGAATGTGCTCATTTTTATTCCGTGTCAAAGCCTCTGAATTCCAAGTAAGAGTTTATAAAGGAAAGTAAAACAACATCACAGCATTAGGGGCAATAAATCCCTGATTTCCTAGGTCAGCAGGTTCTTTCTTCCCACCTAGTTGTTGGGCCTGTTTTCAAGCCCTGAGACAGTTATTGGAAGTCTTCCTAAGCACCACAGATATATGCTCATTCAACAGTTCCAACATTATATACTAATGCTACATCTGCTTTATCAATATGACTCACAAGGTTCATAAATTCACCGGAAATAAAAGCATCAAGCTCTGAGTTAGCCATGACATGATGGGCTTACATAGCTTGGGGACAGGCCACCATACTGCTTGGAGAGGACAACTCTTCTGTCTCTCCTCCCCAAACTCATTGATCAGTATGTAGAGATTTATAAATTTAAACCCAATAGCAAATTGCCCTGGTGGCTTCCTTATTGAGTGTACCCTTTCTCTAGAATATTCTAGAACCAGACTCAAGTTTGTCATTGTATAATTAAACTGTGTTTGCTGCCCGTCTAAGCACAGAGACTGACAGGGCTGGTTGTTTCATGTTATGTTTGAAATCTCTATGCTTTGAGTCCACTGGATGTAAGCCTTGTTTCAAATTCCTAAACATACTGTGGTGCATCCTCACACATGAACACTCATTTCAGCTCGCATCAGCATTTCTGTTTAGATGTTTTTCCCCTTAAATGGTCCAGTTTTCCACATCAATTTTTGCCAGCTTTAAATAATTAGATATAAATGGATGTGATTCTGTGACATTAGCCAAGGAGTTAATTTTGCTCATTAGGAGTCATTTCATATGTTTCCTGTCTTGTAATTGATATTTGTACTGAAACATGAAAGGCTGGATCACATTTTGAATCATTGACAGGCTATCCCTGCAGAGTGCTTCACTGGTGTGGTGCTTTATTAAAAGCACCAAAGGATGCATCGTTTTCAAAATTAAATAGCATTTAAAGGAGGAAATATCATGGAACAGACTCAACAGGCATGTGTGTTTACATACATGTATATATCTGTACATATTTATGCCTCATTTTATTTCTTCATGACAGCAATCTATAAACTACTCAACTCAGGAGAGATTGTTTATGCTGTCCCAAAGCACTCATCCTTTTCCTGGCTTGTATTCTAGCTATTTATGCATATTTTGTGTCTCTCATAAGGCCTTTTCAGGTAGCAACTGTGTTTAATTCATCTTCATATATCCCACAATGACTAACACAGCTTTGCATACTGTGAGCACTTGTTAAATGCTGTTAAATGAATGACAGGAAAGGTAGAAGTTTCTTTTTTGAATACTCAGTCTGGAAATGTTTTTAAGGTAAATGCAGTAAATAATCTTCATTAATGTTCTTACTGTTTTCTACCTTTACAGCTAGGTTCAGTCTCTCTCCCTTGCTCTCACATATTGTGCTACAAGAGTGCATGCACCTGTCAGAGTGCACATTGGTGTTGGAGGGCAATTGGCAGGACTTGCTTCCCTGCACCCCCGAATCCCACATGGATCCAGGATATTGATTTGGGTGTCAAACTTGGTGGCAAGGTCCTTAAGTATTTAAGTTAATTTATCACCCTCCAGTTTCTCTTATTTCTAATTTATATATTTGATTTCCTAAATGTCATGTTATTATTTGAATCTATAAGCTCTTTTGAGGTACAAATGTAGGTTTAAAAATTATTTAAAATTGAGAGAGAAAATATATGAAGTTTATTGTTCTGCCTTCTGGTGATAAGATTCTACATGAGCCACTGAAGAAATCTGGCTTTATCAGGCATATATGTATATGTGTATATATATATATATATATATATATATATATATATATATATATATATATCACCCTAATAATCTAAGAAGGAGAAGTCTAAAAGCTCATTATGTAGGGTTTTCTCCAAGACTGCAGCACCCCAAACACCCTCAAACAGGCAGCTCATAATTCTCTTGTCTTCAAAAAAGTTGAAAGTACAAACCACATTCTGAATAGGGAAGACACCCATGTTTTGAAATCTTTAAAGGTCATCTCCTTAATTTAAGTAAAATGGGACCTAATTGAAGGCCAGCTTCTACATCCTGGAAAAGTGGCAGTTAGGTGACAATTAGATGAGAAAGAAGAGAAAGAAACCCATAAAGGGGAACACTGGAAAGCAGCAAGAAAATGCAGTCTTTCTGCTCAATCCCATTGCCCGCCCTATATTACAAAAACAAACTTGACCAAATATAACTGCATTTGTAGCTTGGAAGTATATAAAATTTTAATTTCATTTATCAGAGAAATATTATTGTTTATTTCAGGAAAGCAGTTTTAATCACTTGTGTATGCATAAAGCTTTTCTGGGTTTATCATAATAAAATAGGTTTACAAACAAACAAAAGAAAAGCCATAATAACAAACAAACAAACAAACAAACAAACAAAAGCCTATTGCTTCAGGAGCAAGCAGCATGTTGCTACAAGTAAACTGAAGTCCTTTGTTCCTGCAGTGTCAGTGTGTTCTCTGGAGGCCATCTTGATGCTATCCTCAGTGACAAAAAAAGAGAAGGCAGGCAGAGCCATGCCTTGTGTCAGGACTCCAGAAGGGGAGGCTCTAATAACACAGAGAAGGATCAGTCCAGTTTCAAAGCATTCCTACTGGGACTGCCCATGGCAATCGTGACTCCGTATTCTAGGTCATTGACCTAACTAAATGAAGTTACATCAGTCACCTTGCCACATCCAGGACTCCAAAGGAAAGGCAGTGCAATAGAGTTGCTGACAGTGACAGGGACAATGGCACATTCTCATAATATTTGGCGATGAAAACAAACCCAGGGAGACCATCCTATTTTTTCCATTAATAAATAAAACAAATAAGCCTGCATCTCCTCAACAGAAAAAGAAAAGGAAGAGAGCACAAAAAAAGGTCGTGCAATATAAAATATGCTGTACACACATAGTTATTTGTGGCAGTACTGACTCATTTAGACTTTTGAGGCTCTTGTTTGATAATTTAGTTGATAAGGTGCATACTATGTAACCTGGGAGACTTGAGTTTAACCCTTTAGCATCCACATAACAAATATGGTGTAGCTGAATGCACTGATGACCTCTTTGCTGGAGAGGTAGAGACACGTAGATCCTTGGGATTGATGGCTCATTACATTAGTAGAATCAATGAGCTAGAGATACAGTCAGAGAACTGTCTCAAAAAATAAGGTGAAGAGAAAATGGGGGTATTTGAAGGGGAAATTGTTGGCATAATGGTTTTGTACATTGTATAAAGTTTACCCTTGGCTTACTCAAATACTGGTTTCTCTGTGCTTATACCTCCTAACATGGTATTGTATCATTTATACCAAGAATATACTGTCTCAATTTTGTGTAGTATTTTAATGCTTATACCAAGAATCTCCTGTCTCAAATTTGTGTAAACAATCCATATTTTCTGCATTGTCAATAAATTCTGATCACCTAGTGTTTAAGCAAAATAGAGAATAAGGTTGAACATCCTCCTGCAAGAGAAAGGAGACAAGGAAAGAGGGAGGAAGGAAGATATTGAGGGAGGGATGAAGGGAGGGAGAGAAGGAGGAAGCAAGGGAGAGAGGGAAAGACATAGAGGGAGAGAGAGGGAGAGAAAAAGGGAGAGAGGGAGGGAGGGAGGGAGGGAGAAAGGGAGAAAGGGAGAAAGGGAGAAAGGGAGAAAGGGAGAAAGGGAGAAAGGGAGAGGGAGGGAAGAAAGAAGAGAGGGAAAGAGGAAGAGACAGAGAGAAAGAGAGAGAGGGAGAGAGAGGGAGAGAGAGGAAGAGAGAGAGAGAGAGAGAGAGAGAGAGAGAGAGATTCAGAGCAGAGTGGAAGATGTAAGAACTGGAGAAATGAGGAAGGGGTCAGGAGAGAGATCATGGAAACACCAGAAGCCCAAAACCTAGATTATCTTAGTTAGGGTTTTGCTGCTGTGAACAAACACCAAGACCAAGGCAATTCTTATAAAAACAGCATTTAATTGGGGCTGGCTTACAGGTTCAGAGGTTGAGTCCATTTTCATAAAGGTGGGAACATGGCAGCATCAGGCTGGCATGGTGCAGGAGGAGCTGAGGTTTCTACATCTTCATCTGAAGGCTGCTAGCAGAATACTTGCTTCCTGGCAGCCAGGACTAGGGTATGAAAGCCCA
The DNA here is from genome assembly GCF_000001635.26 of Mus musculus. NCBI lineage: Eukaryota > Metazoa > Chordata > Mammalia > Rodentia > Muridae > Mus > Mus musculus. Next base: position 80,173,797 of record NC_000072.6, on the reverse strand, counting down.
CTCCCGCAGTGAAACACCTACTCCAACAAGGAGAGCCACTTTCTGGTACAAGCATATACAAACCAGCACACAGGTCAATAATAATATGCATGAATTGTGGGATGGGACTGGGAGGTAGCCAAATTAACAAAGAAGGTTAAGGTAGATCATTTAACTGCTCAGGTATTAAGGTAGTGTTTTAAACAAGACTTAGTTTCTCTATATACTTATTGGGGACTCAACTAAGGTAAAGAAATACAGCTGCTCACTTAATTTACTACTTCATTTATAGTAAAGATATTTCTTCTATAGGAAATAAATAACTTTATATTTTCTTGTATTCAGCTACATATGTCTTTCAAAGGATAAAAATGAAAAAGTAAGGTAAAGATAAATTGAAGAAGACACCTGGCCTCCCCACAGGAACACCTGCACAAACACATGCATGCATATCAGGGGCACACCCACCCATGTACTTGCTACTGTTTTATTTATGTATTTAAATGTTGTAGCATTTTCTTTCATTCTTACTGTATGTGGAAATGATAAATAGCTAGGTATAATCAATATGGATATCTCCCCACAAACTACAGTTATTAAAAAAAAAAAACAAAGGTACCCCAAGCCTTGTTTCAAAAAGTATTTTATAAGAACATTAAAATCCCAGTGTAAAATATTTTCTGCTGAATTTATTATTGTCAAGCACGCACTGTTTCTATGTTCTCTTGGAGTAGCTAAATTATCAATTATTGAATCAGAATAGATACAGAAACCTGAACTCAATCCTATGGAGATAAAATGTATGGTGATTTTCTCACTCTGAAAGAAGACCACAGTTTCTAGAATGTTGATGAAAGTGACCACTAAGTACTAAGACATGTGTTCAATGTCTTGCCCCTGCAAATAGCCGGTTTTCAGCAGCACGGAGACAAAGTGTGGAACAGAGATTGAAGGAAAGGCTATCCGGAGACTGTCCCACCTGGGAATCCATCTCATATACAGTTACCAAACACAGACATTATTGTGGATGCCAACAAGTGCGTGCTGACAGGAGACTGATGTAGATGTCTCTTAAGAGGCTCTGCCAGAGCCTGACAAATACAGAGGCAGATGCTCACAGCCAATCATTGGACTGAGCACTGGGTCTTCAATGGTGGAGTTAGAGAAAGGACTGAAGGAACTGAAGGGGTTTACAGCCCCATAGGAAGAACAACAATATCAACCAATCAGATCCCCCAGAGCTCCTAGGGACTAAACCACCAACCAAAGAGTACACATGGAGGGACCCTTGGCTCCAGATGTATATGTAGCAAATGATGGCTTTGTCAGGCATCAATGGGAGAAGAAGCCTTTTGTCCTGTGAAGGCTCCAGGGTAGGGGAATGTGAAGATGGGGAGGAAGGAGTGGGTGGGTGAGTGGGGGAACTGCCTCATAAAAGCAGGGGGATAGGGAGTATTGGGGGTGGGAAAAGGGATGACATTTGAAATGTAAATAAAGAAAAATATCCAATAAAAAGAAAATTACCTACATGTAAGTGTTGAGTTATTTAAAAAGCTTCCTCATTATCTTTGATCTCCATCAAAGAGAACAGCATGACTCTCAAGTTCCCTGATGCTATTTCACCAGGGCTATTGAGAAAAATTGAGCACTGTGTCAGTATTATCTTTTGTAAAATGGGTGTATTTATACTTAGTACATTCATTCTGAACATTATGTAATGTAAGTTAGAAATGTTGCAGATTTTTCTATTATTATTTTATGCTGAAATTATCTCTTCACATGGACATACAAAATACCTATGCTTATTCTTTTCTAAATTTGAATATACTCCCACATAAAAGCCATTTATAGCAGCAAGCCTCTTTAACCCCTGCTATAAGGGGATGCAGATGGTGGATCCTCAATGCTTCCTTGCTACCCCTCCTATCTGAATTGAACCATTCCAGGTTCAGGGTGAGATCCCGACTCAAGGCATCGAGTGGTGAATAAGAAAGACACTCTACAGCTATCTGTAACCTCCACAGGTACATGTGCACACACAACCCCTTGTGCACACACAAAAAGATGGACACATGCAGAAAACACATACACAAGATAGAAAAAAAGCCTCTACATACATTTTGTTATTAAAGGATAACTTTATATTTACCTTTATCAGTATCCGTTCTATCTTCACTTGAGCACCTAATATTCACATTTACCTGCATTCACAACCTCAAGTCATACACTCTCTGAGATAATGTATTAGTGCCAAATTACATATATGACAGTAGTCTCAGAAAATAGTGCTTCCTATATCAATCCTACTCATTAGTCCATGTAAGCACATGTTCTGGTATTCATAGAAATATCAGGCAGTTCATTTCCCAGCATGCACATCTCTTCTTAGACAATGCCTCATTGTTCTTCATGGAGTTCACTGACTCACTATTCATCTCTCTGAATGCACACAGAGGTTCATGAAATATCTAGGAAATTTTTCTAAATACAGTTCCATAATACATGGAATATCTAGGAAATTATTCTAAATACTGTACTATATTACAAGGTCACCACCAATTCTTTATGTCATCTACAGGACCCTATGGTTAGCTATGGCTTGGAGAGAATCACAGTTGTGCCTGTGCACTTTCCTTTTCAGCTGGCCCTAGGGCAAAGACTCACCAGGGGCTTTCAAAGCAAACATCCTTGCCTACACCATCATGTATGAGCCTCTGAATGTATTGTGTTCAAGTGCTACAAATCAAATGTTATAGAATAAATGTAAACCACAATGTAATAAATATATATGTTTGTGTGTGTGTGTGTTTTCTCTTTTCCTCCTTTATATGGGTTTCAGGTAACAAACTCAGGTAACCAGCCAAGCTCCATTTACCCAATGAACCATATTGCCATCCTCTTAGTTTAAACTTTTTATTTTATTTATTTTTTATTAGATATTTTCTTTATTTACATTTCAAATGCTATCCCAAATGTTCCCTATACCTTCCCCACACCCTGCTCCCCTACCCACCCACTCTCACTTCTTGGCCCTGGCATTCCCCTGTACTGGGGCATATAAAGTTTGCAAGACCAAGGGGCCTCACTTCCCAATGGAGGTAACCCAATCATAAAAGAAGTCACTTGATATGCACTCACTGATAAGTGGATATTAGCCCATAAACTTAGAATACCCAAGATACAATTTGCAAAACACAAGAAAATCAAGAAGAACAAAGACCAAAGTGTGGATACTTCATTCCTCCTTAGAATAGGAAACAAAACACCCATGGAAGGAGTTACAGAGACAAAGTTTGGAGCTAAAATGAAAGGATGGACCATCTAGAGACTACCCTACCCAGGGACCCATCCCATAATCAGCCACCAAACCCAGACACTATTGCATATGCCAGCAAGATTTTTCTGAAAGGACCCTGATATAGCTGTCTCAAGTGAGGCTATGCCAGTGCCTGGCAAATACAGAAGTGGATGCTCACAGTCATCTATAGGAAGGAACATAGGGCCCCAATGAAGGAGCTAGAGAAAGTACCCAAGGAGCTGAAGGGGTCTGCAACCCTATAGGTGGGTCAACAGTATGAACTAACCAGTACCCCCAGAGCTTGTGTCTCTAGCTGTATATGTAGCAGAAAATGGCCTAGTTTAAACATTTTGAAAGTTGTTTTGAGTAAATCACACAGTGGGCAAATCCACAAAATAGCCATTCCTGTGTAAGAAGGAACAAATCCAAACACTCCAAAAAGATAACAAGTGGTTTGGTTTTGTTTTGTTTTGTTCATTAATGTAAGCAATATATAGCAGACAATGAGAATATAAGAAAATAAATAAATAAAAGTGCCAGAGATTTATGTTTCAATGACATCTCTGAGAAGAGAGAGGCCATTGATTAGTAACATCAGGTAACCTGCAAGAGAGCTGTTTATGTAAACAACAGACACTAGTAAAGAGATTAGGTGTTATTGTTGCTACAAGAGGGTTGAGCCACAAGGTCAACTGGAATCAATGTCTAAATACAAGCTTCTTAGAGATGGCTGTTTATACATGGGAGCTGGAGAAGGCCTGCCGGCTGATTGTGATGCTCTGCTTTACATACAGGTAGAGCATGTTTAACAAGTACCCTTGAACTGTGGCTTTAAGCATCACCAAATACAGTGATTCATGACTCTTACTCACTTATTTGCTCATTCATTCAGCAAATGTTTACAGAGGGTAGACAGTGTGCAATTTATGCTGGAGTCAATAGTAATTATAATAATACATACAATTTACAATTCTGTATCACCCCCCCTTTACTGTACATTGTAGTCTGTTATTAGAACAAGTATGTAACGTTGTAACTATAGTATTTCCATCTATTTAGTTAATGTTTCATAGGTGGAGGCTTAACATACATCTGAGAATGTGACATAAATGTGATCATAGGCCTGAGCTCCTCTGATTCCATATCTAATGTCCATGCTGTATTTCTCAGTCCTTCCTCATTACAATGTATTAAATGAAGTAACTCGTAAGAGGCACAGAAGGGAAAACTTGTAAGATGGATTCCTCTTAACTAAGCTCAAACATTAGCAGACTATGAATCAAGGGAAAGATAAGAAAATGTATTTTTAAGCAACTCAATGGTTAATGATATAATGGATTGTGATGATCACCTGATCTAATTGTTTGTCATCTCAAAAATGATACATCAACATAAACCTGTAGACTATTTTTGTGATGTTCTCATGGAACATACACACACATACACACATACACACACACACAAGAAAGTTGTACTTGACAGAAAGTCTGTGATGCTCATCCAGAAAATGTAGGGCTATGCAAGACATTGGTCCAATTGTGATTTGTTTCCTGGATCTATAATTTTCTGAAACTGTCTCCAGCACACTACCAATTTACATTACCCATATAGAAATTCATAAATATTAATCCCATCCTTTAATTCTAGTATTATGCAGAAGTAAAAAAAATACTATGAATAGTTTTCTCCCACATGCTGCACGGTATGCAGAATGAGCCTTTTTTATATTAGTATGGTTTTAGGTTAAATAATGTTGCATAATGTGGCTTTCTGTGCATCTTGACTATTGAGACATGCTCATCAAGGATACTGTGATAGGAATTGTTATCATTAAAGTTGCCAGGTGGCCCTACAGCTTCACTGAGGTGAGTCAAACTTCAAGTCATATATACATTCTAAAAGGCATTTCATTGGTTCCAAAGCTTCACACCAGAATCAGGAATGAAGCAGTTTCCTACAGATTAATCTTTTAAGGATTCAGACGTTATTCTATTAAGCAGTCATCATCTTGATCCAGGAGCATTGCACATTTGATGATATCCTGTTTTCAACTCCTAACCCTCCCCCCATTTTAGTATCCTCCATCTTTAGTGTGCTTTATCAAGTCTGACAACACTATAACTGTAACATTTCCATCTTCTGGAATTTATGTACCTAAATTTCTATCTGCATAATTTCCCCTATACAAATATTTTAACCAAAGAGAATCATTTCTTCTAATTGAGTCACAATGACAATTATCATTCTCCTCCCTCATCCAGGTATTACTCATGTTGTTAAAGCTGCTCACAGAGCCAAAAATACTTCTACACCAGAACATTTTAATCAATACCCTTGGCACCTCCCAGTCTCAAGAAAATGCAAAAGTAATTTGGCTTTGGACATTGTGATTGCCGTTTGTGGCTGTCAAGTTGACTACATAGGGAAGGAACTAAACCTCAAAGGTAGCTGAGACCACCTGTGGGGGATTTTTTGTTGTTGTTGGTTTTTTGTTGTTGTTTGTTTGTTTTTTGGTTTTTTTTCCACAATTAAGTCATTTGAAGTGTGAAGACCCACTTCTAATCTGGATCTTTGTGGTGGGAATATACAGCTTTCATTCAGATCGTTTGAGGTAGGACAATGTACCTTTAAACTTGGCCACACTTTCGGTTGTTAACCAATATTAAAGGCATAGAAGAAGGGAGCTCTATCCTTTTGCTACTTCCACTTGTTCTTGCTAGCAAGTCCATTTCTTCATTCATATGAGAATCAACTTCCTAGGGATTCTAGCATATCCTGAAGACCAGTTAAGATGTCCAATCACATTGACTGTACAAGTACTAAATTCTTGGACTTTACACTCATAGGCAGATATTGTTAGGTTAGCTGAACCATAGCCTGCAAGTCATTCTAATAAATTTCTTTTCAATATATAAAGAGGGATTGATTTTTTAGATTCTGCTACTCCAGAGACCTCTAATACATGCATGTATCTCTGCCCACGATGTGTATGTGTGTGCATTTGTGTGCAAGTTGGTTTAGGCATACAGTTGTATGTATGGATGTGGAGACCAGAAGTCAAACTCTGGTTTCCTTGGCCCACGTATCATTTGATAGAATGGGCACCACATATATGAAGCTATATCTGAATCCCAGGCCTCTGCATTTCAAATATATCTTTCTTAACAGACTCTTTCAAGAGATTATTCTCTAAACATCTTGCAATCACACTGTTTTTGAATGGATCCCTTAGCAATGCTTTCATGAAGCAGCTCTCCTGCATTTATTTTCCCTTAGGCCAACTCAACATGTGCTGTGGACAGAGAGAGGGACCATCCTTCCCATCTCCATGCCACAACAAAACCAAACAAACAAAAACCATAACACAACGCAACAAAACAAAAAGAGAAACAATGATAAAAAAAAAACCCAACACCTGATTTAATCTAATAAGTCTGTGCACTTGTTTGCCTGATAGGATGTTTACTATTTGTTTTCTGCATATGCATGCACATACAAAGAAAAAAACCTATATGATATCTATAAAAAAGGTTTTTATGAATCACTGACATCTCTTTTCTTTTCTTTTCTTTTCCTTTCTTTTCTTTTCTTTTCTTTTGGGGGGTGGTGGTGTTTCTAGACAGGGTTTCTCTGTATAGCCCTAGCTATTCTGGAACTCACTTTGTAGACCAGGCTGGCCTCGAACTCAGAAATCCACCTGCCTCTGCCTCCTGAGTGCTGGGATCAAAGGTGTCCGCCACCACGCCCAGCAGCCATCTCTTTTTCTGTTAGCTATTCTGCTCTGTCCAGACCCTCCACCTTTCAATAAGAAGAAATTCCTTCTACAAACACAAAAATTCAATTTTTATTATCTTTATTCTCTTTTTACAGTCCAGTCATTATGTTCCTTCCCCCGTTCTGCCCTCCAACACTTCCTCATTTCATTCCTCTTCCTCATCTCCAAGAGGATGTCCCCACACCCCACACACCCTATATCTCACCAGACCTCCCCATTCCCTGGCGCCTCAAGTCTCTCAAGGGTTAGATGCCTCTTCTCTCATTGAGGCCAAACAAAGCAGTCCTCTGCTGAGTATGTGTCAGGGGCCTGGGGCCAGCTAGTGTATGCTGCCTGTTTGGTGGTTCAGTGTCTGGGAGATCTAAGTAAGCCATTTCCCCCATTTATCATCATTCACCTAGTTGATCCTCTTGGCTGGGTGACCCACACAAGAATGTAAATATACCATATTTCTACTCGTTACCAATAGATGCATATGGAGTCACCTTCTTTCCCATTTTTTTTATTAGTAAAGCACTCTTAGAACAATCTGCACACTGTCCCCAGTAATTTTCTTTCACTTGCTCTTGAATGTCACTCTACATTTCACAAGGTAGAGCCACAGCTGCACATAATCCTTCAGTGTTACAGCTATGGCTAACTTTGCATGTTCTCCTTAACACTGACTGACTTCCTGTGGGTCCCATCCTTCTTTCAAAATGAATTCTGTACATTGAGATTGCTACTGTATATTTTTTGTTTTGTTTTTATCTCTCATGCACAGAGACTGTCCCTCTTTTTCCACAGTTCATGTTTTTTTTTCTCTCTCTGTTGCCTACAGCTGAGTAATTGGATCCACAATTTGCTCTAATGACTACTGCTGAGTAATTGGCCCTACAATTCACTCAGCATCCAAGATGGAAAGACTCGGAACTGTCTTTGGCTTCATTTTTCTTTCATCCCACAAAGCATGAGTGTGGGTCATTCATACACACACACACACACACACACACACACACACACACACACACACTTTGTCTGAGCTGAATCTCAGAGCATTTACCTGGATAACTAAGGGAGAAAATTCCCCTCTGCATTTTCATTTCCATTATTTCTCGCAACTTTAGTCTCAGAACAACATAGGGTAACTAGATAGGGACAGATGGCACCATTTCAGTAGTGAAAGTCATTTGCTTATGAAAATACAGTCTATGAAGGGTCTATTATCTTATACTTCATATAAATGCTCTAATTCAACAGCCTCCATCTCTCTTCTTCCCTTCTGTTGATACAGCATCTTCCTCCCTGCTCCTAGAACATACTAAGTATACTTCTGCCTCAAAAGATTTCATTTTCTTTCTTGCTTCTTGAAAGTAGTCATCCAGGTTCCTGGGCAATATATGTCTGTTGTAAGAAATATTCAACAATGATGTTATGTCAATGTTTAAATGGTTGAAAAGATAAAATGAAGGTTACTGTTTCCAGGTATGTAGCAGTTATACAAAATTAAAATTTGATATAAGCAGAGTTTTCTTTGCTAAAATGTTTTTATGGCTCTTGGCAGTTCATGTGGTTAGATGTCTGGTTTCAAATGGAAAGATATGGTTCTCAAGATGAATATTTATTATGTTGACATTCATAGGAAATGTTGGATTGTTATATATTGTAGGTTAGTATTTGGAGATGGCTCTTGAAACCAAAATACCTGGAAACTTGTTCACACTGCAAATGTGCTAATTAATATGCTGACCAGGAGAGAACCTGAGGCAAGACCAGTCAGCATTCAATATGACCTCAGGAGGATGCATCATAGAATTCTAGAACCACCGTCCCAGAGCATGTGAATGTTATCTTAATGTGGGTACCGACCAGGTTGGGAGCTTTAAACACTAGCTAGCTAGCTTTAACTACTTATGAAACTGTATGATTCATCTCATCTAGAGATAGACTGAGAATTCAGGAATTTGAGATCCAATAATGTGCAAAGAAAGTACTTAGTATAAAAAAATCTCTGGGGGAGGATTCTATTATTTTGTGTCTGTGCTTGAAATAGTTATTAGTTTTAGAATGTTTATTACTTTCAGTATCCTTCCCTCCCTGTGGTATGTTATACGCTTACCCTGATATGTTTCATCAAATTTCTTTATTGGTTAATAATTTACTGTAAATTGTTAACTTTCAAATTAGAGGGGTCTACCATATGATGGTTGGGACTTGATGCATCTTTGACTTTACAATACTAGAAACTACCATGATACCTGAAGCACTGTAAATTGAGTTATGAACATTACCTGGGTTATTGATTGGTGGAAGTAACTTGTGTTGATAGGCAGCTCTGAGTCACTGCGACAATCTTGGGGATAATCAGTAGACTTGAATATACCCTGTCACAAAGCTACAAAGTTCACAGGTCTAGGTGGATGAACAGAATGTCTGACTTGCAGTATTTTCTATTTATGAAGACAATCATCATAGACAGGACCAAAAGAACCTGATCTGAATAATTCCTCATTAAGATTTTCTTCCCAGGTGTTTTAAGGATACAACAGATTTATTTTTAGTTGAAACTAATCAGCACCTGCACATTTCCACCTCAACACACACACACAGACACACACACACACACAGACACACACACACACACACACACACACACACACACACACACACACACACACACACACACACGCTCATGTCTCCTCCCGATCTGTGACTGGACTGGCTGACTCAGAGATCCCCAGCATCCACCTCTGCTCACCTTCTAAATCTTGAGTTTATAGATGCATGTGACTGCACAGGTACTTACACAACTGCCAGAGCAAATGACTTTGAATGACCATAGCAAGGATGTCTCACGGCAGATCTTATAAAATTGGGCTAAGCTTAAGCTGGTTCTGCCTTGAGTCCAGGCCTTGTTCCATAGTAGCTCTATGGCTTACACATTGTATTTAACTGCCATCGTGTTGAAAACTAATTCAGGAGAGTCAAACATTGACTCTACTCTGCAATGGTCATCACTAAATATAACCAATTGCAGGCTTAAGATTTTGTATAAAAGGCTATTATTTCTACTTCTCCCCATTTCAATGAGGAGATACAAATATTAAGAAAGAAAATTCAGTGGGCATTTTCTTTTTTAATCGGCAAGAAAACAAAGATTTTCGTTAACATTTTTTTGTCATTTTAAGAACTGGCCTGTAGTTGCAGAGGACACGATGTGCTTCATTGTTATTATTTGGAGGATCTGGTTTTGTATTCAACATGATGAGTCCATTGAAACAGTAAGTTGTCTTTCCTAAAGAGATAGGATGCTGCCATTCCTATTTTGGTCTGCTGTTTTGTATGGAGAAAGGTGCCTAAAACAGTTCCCATTATGCCACAACTTCAGCCTGACATTCTGCTTTGTGATTCAGCAAGCCAGTCTCCTTTACAATATGGTCACAGAACTAATTTGTAGAAATGAAAAGGAAATTTAAAATTGTTGTAATTGTGTGAAGGAGGAAAAAAATCACACTCCTTTACCGATTCTGGTCTCTAATTTTCCCATCATTTCAACTGGCTGATACTTAATATCAGCAGAATTTTATGCAATTTGGTGCACCTGTAATTCACATGGTAATTTTGAAATCTATTAAATTCTAACAAGTATTAGACCTTCTCTGTTGGATATTTTGTATTCCACTTCAGAAAATGACAAATTTTAATCTTTTATGAGCCAAACCAAAACACTTGTCTTTCCCTAAGACATCTTAAGGAAAGGTATCTTCAGAAGAGATGCTGGGACTACCCAGTGGCTGGATGCACCACTTGTCTGTCATAATTTGATTGTGATGTCTCAGTGCCTCTGCTTAATGAAGTAGCACGTGGACTCAGGAGATGTAAGGTTTTCTTTCAATTCCTAAATTTCTATGTAAAAAAAATTAGTAGAGCCATGGTTAGACTCAGTTAATTCAACCCATTATGCAATCAGCATATCTCACAGGAGAGGCGGGAAGCTAATTAAAACGGCCACAGGGAACTTGTAAATAGACATCAGCAGCATGCAGTAAAAGTAAAAAGTGAAAAAAAATAGCATTTAGTGAAGCAACAGGAATTACTGGGCATCTGGCATTTGATGTTTCCGTTTTTAATGAACCCTCCTCAGTCTATGTTCTAGACCATTGAATTTCCACATGATTGGTAAATGTGATAATGTCACTTTTAAAGGTAGATTTATAAACTTATTAAGCACTATGCAATCAGCTTTACTAAATAGCAGGTGTAGGCTATGATTTAAATTACTCTTAAAATGTAATTTTTTAATTCTGATATTAAAAAAAAGTCTCAGCTTCTGCAGATGTTTGAGTTGAAAGCTTCCACTTATCAGTCTCACTCCAATTGCAGCCAAATTAATACTATTTACTATGATTTATGGGTAATAGGCTAATTTTGACTGGAGGCCCTTGGGGAAATTATATAAAGCCCAATAGTACTGTTAAACTCTTAGCCTATCCAAATAACAGTGGAGTGTAGGAAGCCTCCCAAACAGAGCAAAAACATGTGTTCAGTGTGACATGGCCTCCTTCCTGTCTCCTGAACTAAAATGCTGGTATTTGTTCTGTGCAATATGCATACTCTTTAATGGATTTTATTTGTTTATTTCAATCTTTAGTGAGAGCATGGAATAAGCTGTGTTTCTTCTCTTTTTTTACACCATTCCTCTTTTTTTCTAGTTTTCAAACGTCACCTAGCTAAGACTATTCATGTTCAATATTCAAACCTAACAGATACCCTTCAGGATTTTCTTCTAATTATCCAAGATGTTTGCCACTGTAATAGATTGTAAATTGATCAAAGTGGAAGTTGGGGGCTGATAATCAACACTTTTATGATGTTGAGCTATCTCACGTCTACTTACGGCCTATTTGCTGTGTATCCATAAAAGAGTGGATTTCTCTCTACATTTCCCAGTTAGTAAGGTCAACCTATCTTTGCTTTTATTACTTCTATTCCTCTGATCCATTTTTGTTTGTTCAAATATCCAGCAATCCACTAGCTTAAAGGTCTTTGAACAATCTCAAAATTGTGAGTTCCATTCTGGAACATAATTTATTTGGATCAAACATACTGCCATTTTCCCCTTTCAGATAATCCGTCCCCTAGCACTTTTCCATCTAAATTCATGTCCTACTTGCCTCGGGGTTATAAGCCAGAGTATACTTGGTGCTTCTGTATTTCATGGATGTTGGAATACCTTTCATGTCCTTTATTCCCAGAATCCATCAACTGCCAATAGCTCTTCAGCTAGAAGTGAGATTTTATGGGCACCTTCCCAATTCATGCTGAAATTTCAGCTGTATTGACCTTGTGAAGATATTATGCATGCACTCACAACTGTTGAGTTCAACTGTCATGCCCTGTAAATCCTGTTTCACTGTAGATATCCACTGCCTTGGCTTTTTTAATCCCTCTTTTCCCGCTTCCTCAGTAGTCCCTGAGACTAGGGGAGGAAAGTGTGGTATAGGTGTCCATTTAGAACTGAGCAATCCACAGTCTTGAAACATTTTTCTTTATAGATCTGTATCATTATTGTCTTTGTTCATATTTTAAAGCCTGGCACTGGTAGATATTGGACAAGGAAATGAAAAAAAATGTTGATGAAACTCTAGTCAACAAATAATATCACTCACATTTTAATATGATAAATATTTTATATACTGCTCTTTCAGTTTTCAGTAACATAGGAGGGTGGACAGAGAATAAAGCAGGGAAATGAAAGAGAGGAAACGAAAATGTAAAAATCTACTTAGGAGTCATGATTGAAAAAAACAACTAAATACAATTTATTCATTATCTTTTCATCTAAACCATGTAACATTATGAAATAAAATCCTCTATGTGCATTTTTTCTCATATTAAAACTGTACAAGGAACTGTTTGCTTCATTGCAATGTAGGTTGGGAGGGCTGCCTCAGGTAGTTCTGGTTGAAATTAAACTCACAATATAAGGCTGTCTAGAATTCTTAATCCTCTTGACCATACCTCCCTAAGGTTGAGATACAGGAAGGAATACTGGTGCTTTTGGGCAATATAATTTTGTGATGATCTCTGATGATTCTCAAAGCATGTTGAGCTGAAAGGCTAGTCTTATTTTATATAGTGAAAGAGAATAGAAAAATATCCTTTTCTAAACCCACATTAAAAATAAACAAGGAAATATTGGATTATATAACTTTTGTACCTTAGACAAATGTGACAAGCAAAAAAAAAAAAAAAATCTTTCCATGCTATTAAGAAATAACAGGGGAAATACACTGCCCAGTGCCCACAGGGAGAAAATTCTCCCTCAGGCTTGCTACTAGAGCGTACCCTCCTAAGTTAACTACTGTGAAACTGGTCAATAAACCCAATCTTTTAAGTAGAGAATTTGTAATTGTAGAAAAGAATTTATTCCTTGGGCTTAGATTATTGAGCTCACTTGTAATTAAAAGTAAATCTTAACAAGAAAACTGCATAAAATTGATACCGGGCTGTTCTCTTTGTGGTATACAACAGGGGGATGGATTTACATGGCCTTCTTTTTTATATCTTTATTGAAGAACAATTTGAAACTGGAGCATGAAAAATAATAGTTTTGCCAGAAGAAATTAAAATATATGTTAAACCAAATACATTTAAGTCTGTGAGGTTTAGAATATATTCTGAAATATTTTAAGATATGAAAATTAAATGTCAATTTTGCATTGAAGTCTTGTTTTTTTAACTTAACATTTTGGGACGTGTGTGTGTGTGTGTGTGCGTGTGTGTGTGTGTGTGTGTATGTGTTTGTGTGTGTGTGTGCTCTTTTGAATACATACAGAGGTCAGAAGACAGCCTTGAGAATCATTCATCAGGTGGCATCGTGGTCATTGAGAAAGGAAATCTTCATTGGCCTGGAAATCAGGAAGTAGGCAAGGCTACTTGACCAGAGAACTCCTGAGATCCATTCATCTCTGCTTCTCTGGTGCTGAAATATCACACCAGTGCCAACATGCCCAGGGGTTTAAAAAAAAATGGAGTCTGAGAGATCAAACTTTCTTCTGAATTTTATACACAACAAGAAAACATATGATGAGGATGGTCCAAAGGAATATGTACATATTTGTCATTAATTATATTTTGACTGTTTCTTAAGGCTAACAGCAATCATTTATTGACTGAATTATCTTTGCTACTGCACCTTAAAACTTTTCTAGCTGATTTAACTGATACTGTGATACTATAGGTATGTGTAAGAACACACTTTTGACTATATGAATGTCTTAGCACTGTTTTATTGTAAGTCAATTTTATGTGTTTTTGTAGTTAAGAGTCATCAGTAAATTTTGGCAGCAAGAATCTCAGCAATTATTATGTACAATAAATGGACTTTGGATAACTCAGCCTTGTCATTCTTCAAGCTGTTTCAAAGCCTCTAAAACTGGCCTTGGATACATTTATATAGTCTTTATTTGAGACTGTTGGAGGTTCCGTTTTCAAGAAATGGAGAACATCAATTATCTAGGCTAAATAAAATATACTCAGTGCCAAAGAACCAGTTCCTTTAATCCAGCCCTATCTCCTGTTTTGTTACTCTTGGTAAAGTTTGAAAGAAAGTTTGTAAACCAGGCTGTCTGTTGATATACAATACGTAGAAACAGCTACATATCTCAAGGTATGAATGTACAAAGGAATAATAGTGATATACACATTTACAACAGAATGTTATACAGCCTGAAAATAAAACTGTACCTTACCACTTGCCTGAATATGAGTGAACTTGATAAATACTGTTAGAAGGAAGAAGAGGTTTGCATGATCTTACGTACATGGTAAGTATAGAGAAGTAAAATTAACAACAGAATCACTCACATACAGGGAACTATATGGAACCGATGAGCATATTTTCAAGATGAGAAACTTCAGAGCTATAATATGCAGCAGGAGGCTGTAGGTAGTAACACTAATCCAGATCCAAAAATTTTGTTTAACCAATCAAATTTTATTTGATCCCGATATAAGATACATATATACTAGTCTGTCTCACTATTGTAGCAGTTTGTATCTCCTGACATTATATTGTAAATTGCAAATATAAAGAGTAAATGACACTGGAAAATGAAGGGGCAGGGCAGCATGCACAAAATCACCAACCTCCTAAGGAAAGATTCTTTCTTTTCAGTATGACAATATTGAAAGTTAGTTTGCAACACAGCTACCTTTAAATCCTGCTTCTGTGTAATATGATGATATTTTCCTGGCTTCATTTTTAAATTTTTATTTTGTTCACACATGAATATATTTTATTTTAACCCAATCTACTCTCTTATACCCTACAATACTTCCTGAGTACTGTTTTACCATAATCACTTCCCTACTTCCTGTCTTCTTTTTTAAAACACACACACACACACACACACACACACACACACACACACACACACATGTCCCTCAACAGAGGAATGGATACAGAAAATGTGGTACATTTACACAATGGAGTACTAGTCAGCTATTAAAAAGAATGAATTTATGAAATTCCTAGACAAATGGATGGACCTAGAGGGTATCATCCTGAGTGAGGTAACCCAATCACAAAAGAACTCACATGATATGTACTCACTGATAAGTGGATATTAGCCCAGAAACTTAGAATACCCAAGATACAAGATACAATTTGCAAAACACATGAAACTCAAGAAGAACAAAGACCAAAGTATGGACACTTTGCCCCTTCTTAGAATTGGGAACAAAACACCCCTGGAAGGAGTTACAGAGACAAAGTTTGGAGCTGAGACGAAAGGATGGACCATCTAGAGACTGCCATACCCGGGGATCCATCCCACAATCAGCCTCCAAACGCTGGCACCATTGCATACACTAGCAAGATTTTGCTGAAAGGACCCAGATATAGCTGTTTCTTGTGAGGCTATGCCGGGGCCTAGCAAACACAGAAGTGGATGCTCACAGTCAGCTATTGGATGGGTCACAGAGCCTCCAATGGAGGAGCTAGAGAAAGTACACAAGGAGCTAAAGGGGTCTTCAACCCTATAGGTGGAACAACAATATTAACTAACCAGTACCCCTCAGAGCTGGAGTCTTTAGCTGCATATGTATCAGAAGATGGCCTAGTAGGCCATCATTGGGAAGAGAGGCCCATTGGTCTTGCAAACTTTATATGCCTCAGTACAGGGTAACGCCAGGGCCAAGAAGTGGGAGTGGGTGGATTCGGGAGTGGGGGAGGGTATGGGGGACTTTTGTGATAGCATTGGAAATGTAAATGAAGAAAATACCTAATTAAAAAAATAAATATTAAAACACATACACAGAGAGAGAGAGCCTCCTGAGACCAATAAGAGTCACTTGCATGCATGTGAACATAGGACCTACCATTGTACCATGTGTAAGCTAGCAACAGCCTCACCCCAGAAGAAAATTGAGTCTCCTTCTTCTGTAGCTATCACCAACTGCCAATAGCTTCTGAACGAGTAGTAGGACCTCCATGAAATAGTGACTACTTTGAACTTGTGTGGATCTTGTGTAGCAACCACAACTGTTGAGCATTCATGAGTGCAACTGATGTTAAGTCTAGAAGATACCATTTTCTGCTGTCTTAGACTCTTTCTGCCCCTTCTTTTTGAAGCTTCCTCAACCTTTAACAGGGTATGTGACAAAAATGTCCCATTTGGAAATGAGCACTGCACATACACTTGTCCCTATACTTTGATTATCTGTGATTTTCCCTGTTAAACACCACTTACTTTAGAGCTTCACTGATGAGGGATAGAAGCTGAGCCAATATATGAGGGTGAGAATAAAGTATTTATTGAGTCTATTACAGCTGTTTCTCTTGCCTCCTTCACGGCTGTGACTGAATGTGCCTCCTAATTTAGTGGAATTTTAACAGCTTAAGACTTTTAAATTCAAATCTATATCTTAAAGACATAAAAACTGTTCATATTTATGGGATGCCACACAATGTTTTGTTACTGTAGTTATTGTTTAAACTGGGGTAAATGTATCTGTCACCTTAAACATTTATCATCTCTTTATAGAGAAAACATTTACAATCCTAAAAGCTCAGAATTTACTGTGGTTTGAAATATTTATCCAGGCATAATATTTTATAGACAAAGCCAATTATGAATTAGGTCTTAAATCCCAATTTGAGATAAGTCATTAAAAAATGCTGCCTCTAATTAGAACTTTTCATCTATCTGCTGAGTTTAGAATTTAAATCCCTAAGAAATGTTATATAAAATCAGTTCTCAATTTGTTGAAACACTGTCCACAAATAAACTTGATTGTGTGTTTTCTCAAAAAATTAAATAACTGTATTTACTGAAGCCCTGACTGGTGTGTTCTTACAAATTACCCAGGACCCCTGTGTGTTTCTGGCAGTTTGTGAACTTCCCGCCAGAGCAGCCCTCTGCCTCTGTGAAATTTGCTTCCCCAATGGGGTTTTGTCATTTTGTGTTGTAATTGCTTTTTCACTTTTCTGTGGTCCCATCAGACTGAAGCTCTTCAAAGGAAGAAACCAAGTCATAGTGAATCCCCAAGTGCCCAATCACAGAGGAAGAATATGTTCAATAAATATATTTCTATAAAATGAGTATCAATTAAATAGTTAATTAAGAAATGTGTAAGAATTCACTTGCATTTCTTCCATTTTCTACTGGAACTGACACTGGTATCTTAATGAAGACAGACAACTAAGGACACTACCAATAGCATTCTTCCTTTGTGTATGTTATGTATATGACATATGTAATTTGTATATAATATGTGCATGATATATATATATATATATATGTATATGTGTATGTATGTATGTATATATATATATATATATATATATATATATATATATATTTCACCACTGTGTGTTATCCATATATGGGATGTGCTTATATGATATATTGATATATGTGTAATACATATGATGTATGCAGTGTATATGTAGTATTTGCACGATTTTATATGTATATGGGATGTGTATGTATATGATATGTGTCTGTGTGTGAGTGTGTGTGTGTGTGTCTTATCTTTAAGAGGTTTTCATTTTTGTTTGGTTGATTGTTTTAAGCAGAAATTATTCAGAGATTTCATTTAATAAATAGGGGAACGCCAGGGCCAAAAAAATGGGAATGGGTATGTAGCGAAGTGGGGGGGGGTATGGGGGACTTTTGGGATAGCATTGGAAATGTAATTGAGGAAAATATGTAATAAAAAATATTTTTTAAAAAGAGTGTTTTTTCACTGTGCAGAGGACTCAAATTCATATTTACTAACACAACACAAATTCTGCACACAAAAAGCACACATAAACACAAACATAGGCATTCTTTCTTTTTTTAAGTACCATTTACTTCTGCTCTATAGTTTTAGAAAATACATCAGAACATTCAACCACCAAGCATTTTTTTCTTTAAAAGTTCTGTCTTTAGTTGTGTTTTATTTTCCCTGAGTTGATGCTGCAGTTGACTGAATAAGATTAAAGAGAGATGCTGATTAAATGAATAATAATAATAATAATAATAATAATAATAATAATACTGCCCCAAGAACCCTTCCTATTTGCAGGTCCCACACTCACTTATTCAGCTAATTAAAGATAGAATCATTCAAAAAGATAAATTGTACCTATAAGTATGGACAAGTTTTTATGTTGTGTGGTTATAAACCAAACAAGGTAGTAACATAAGAATTGTCAGAGCACTTAGATCAAAAAAGGCATTATAAATAACCTGGAAGATGTTTAAATAGTATATAGATGTTTGTGCATGGATCATTTCCAAGTGTTCACCCATTAGTAAAAGCAGCTTAACCATTTGTGTGTTGGTATCCATGGGGGTTGCTATGACTGCACTTATTCAGAGTGGTGAATGTAGTGGCAAACTTGTAGTGCAGCTCTTCTCTAGAATCACATCATCTTGTTGTCTCCAATGGACTCATAAGTAGAGAAAATCTTCAGCATGAAACCTTGGCACCTTGGCCTGCTTCTTAAATTTGCAACCATGTGAACCAATCAATTAACCTGACTAGCTCTACAAAATTTAAACTATGAGATGATTTTTAGAAAATTCCGGTAGAGTCTACAGAAAATAAACATATGTAAATGTGTTTATGTGTTTGTGTAAGCATCTATTATATTGTATAGATCATCTATTTCTCATTTATAAATTATCTACTGTTATATATATATATGTATATATATATATCATCTATTTATTTATCTTCTACCCTTATTATTACGTTTAATTACCTATCAAGTATCTTCATCTATCATCTATAATATTTACTTATCTATTATCTGTATATCTCTATGTGTATACCTATAATCTCTAACTATAATTTATCCCTCTGTTATATATCTATCATCTATCTATTTATTTTTTGCATCTACCTTCTATCCATCATCTCTCTGCTGTCTATCTACTTGTTATCTATCAACTTAGAATTTATCCCTTGAGATACTCTTTATCTATTATCTATATTCTGTTAATCATGTATCTGTGTAGTATTTATCCATTTGTTACATATCTATATAGCTTTTATCTATCACTTTATCTACATCTACCTATAATCTATCATCAATCCATCTTAGAAAAAAATAGTGAATAAATCTCAAAGGTCTTTATAGTAAAATATGAAAAAGTATAACCTACACCTATGATTTTAATATAATAACTTTACAATGGAATGGGGAGGCAATCAACAGAAATATTTTTAAGCCATGTATAATTTGGGTCTGATATAGGGGAAATTGGGCCAGGCATAGAAGTAGGGAGCCAGATCTATTGTGATTTTTAGTCTATTTTAAAGTTCTCCCTTCCCTGAAATAACTCCCTCACTGGTGCTTGAAACCTCTATTAGATTTCTTAAGCCCTAAAGATTCTGGTCCTCCCATTTCCCTATTAAATTGAAATTGCTTTACAGGATGTAACACCATAGGAAGCACCCGCTAACACCTGATCAGGGACTGTTTCTCAATCTGGAAGATAGCTAATTAAGTGGGATCAGTCCTGTGGGATAGTCTGTTCAGAATGGGGTGCATATCAGGTGGATAGGATCCCCAACTGAGAAGTTAGGGTACTAAAGAAAACTTGGTCAGATTGAAGTTTATTCTCCACTTGTATGAATTGAAAACTGACAACCACTGCAGACTCCGACTCTTCAGCGAGAATGAAGTTAGAACCCTTGGCGATAAATGGAAGTAAATTCATCTGCAAAATAAAATCTACCAAAGGCATCACAAGCTCTGATAAGGCCAAGAGGTTTCAAGTATCACAGTCTCTTTTCAGGTGATTCATTTTTTGTACACAGGCATCATGGAAGACAAAAACCATAAACCAGCACAGTGGGTTCAGATGGATTCATTCAACATCCATTGAATATTTACTCCAAAGAAGGCTTGGACTTCAAGATCTAACAGGTGGGCTAGAGATAAGCCTTAGTATCAAGGAGAATACCATGACCAGTGATAATACATTGTGAATGTTCGAATGCAGGGCACAAGCTGCTAGGTTTTGTAAAATGTTTCAAATCAAAAGTAACAGAGATATTATGGAGAAAGGGAATTCCCAGAAAAGTTTCCCTGTTAGGGCTGAAAGCCCTTTTCTCCAAATCAGGCTCCAAAGAGTCTATTAGCTCTGCCTTCCACTGTCTTGTCTGCTTTGTGTCTCCAATCTATACTGGGCTTGAAACAGTAAGACGACAGAAAAACATGAGGAGAAGGTGGGGGAGAACAAAAAGGGAGAGGAGGAGGAACAGAAAAAGAAGGAGATATGGCCTCAAAAAGGCTACCAGGGGACTATAGAAAGATGGCACAGAAGTCAAAAGCACATACTGGCATAGCCTCACTTGAGATAGCTATATCATAGTCCTTTCAGCAAAATCTTTTTTTAAATATTTTTATTATTATGTATTTTCCTCAATTACATTTAGAATGCTATCCCAAAAGTCCCCCATACCCTCCCAACCCCACGTCCCTACCCACCCATTCCCATTTTTTGGCCCTGGTGTTCCCCTGTACTGGGGCATAAAAAGTTTGCGTGTCCAATGGGCCTCTCTTTCCAGTGATGGCCGACTAAGCCATCTTTTGATACATATGCAGCTAGAGTCAAGAGCTCCAGGGTACTGGTTAGTTCATAATGTTGTTGCACCTTCAGGGTTGCATATCTCTTTAGCTCTTTGGATATTTTCTCTAGCTCTTCCATTGGGGGCCCTGTGCTCCATCCAATAGCTGATTGTGAGCATCCACTTATGTGTTTGCTAGGCCCCAGCCTAGTCTCACAAGAGACAGCTATATCAGGGTCCTTTCAGCCAATGCTTGCTAGTGTATGCAATGGTGTCACTGAAACTTATAGAGGAGAAAGTGGGGAAAAGCGTCGAAGATATGGGCACAGGGGAAAAATTCCTGAATAGAACAGCAATGGCTTGTGCTGTAAGATAGAGAATTGACAAATGGGACCTCATGAAACTGCAAAGCTTCTGTAAGGCAAAAGACACCTTCAATAAGATAAAAAGGCCACCAACAGATTGGGAAAGGATCTTTACCTATCCTAAATCAGATAGGGGACTAATATCCAATATATATAAAGAACTCAAGAAGGTGGACTCCAGAAAATCAAATAACCCCATTAAAAAATGGGGCTCAGAGCTAAACAAAGAATTCTCACCTGAGGAATACAGAATGGCTGAGAAGCACCTGAAAAAATGCTCAGCATCCTTAATCATCAGAGAAATGCAAATCAAAACAACCCTGAGATTCCATCTCACACCAGTCAGAATGGTTAAGATCAAAAATTCAGGTGACAGCAGATGCTGGCAAGGATGTGGAGAAAGAGGAACACTCCTCCATTGTTGGTGGGATTGCAAGCTTTCAGCAAAATCTTGCTGGCATATGCAATAGTGTCTGGGTTTGGCAGTTGATTAGGGGATGGGCCAAGAAGTGGGAGTGAGTGGGTAGGGGAGCAGGGTGGGGAAGGACATAGGGAACTTTTGGATAGCATTTGAAATGGAAATAAAGAAAATATCTAATAAAAATATTGGAAAAATGGACATACTGTTCGTGTGCAGAATCTGAATTTGGTTCTCAGTACCTACAATCAGTGTCCTACACTCCAGATCCATGGAATCTGACACCTTCTGACCTCTATATATTTAAAATGCCTTGATTTTCTAGTTTAACACCCCTCTCCAACCAAGTGATGGGTTTACTAAGCTAGTTACAGAAGACTAGGTAGAGTAATTTTCTTGACATTGAAAGATTGGTAATCAAAACCTCATCTCTAAATACACAAACTATTGAAACTGATGCTTTGGTTTTAGATTCTGAGGCCATCTTATCTTGTTCTTCAATGAACAGGGATATTTCTCTCCCCCCTCCCAGTGGTCCTCTAATGACTCACCCCCTCTTCCTGAATTCTCCATTATGAATTATGCATCTTTTGGAGACTATGTATAGAAACCCAAGTTTACCATGATTATAAATATATCTGTAGGAACTGAAATCAGTGTGTTGAATTCACCAGGCTACCTACCATAGGTAAGGCAGGAAGTAACATTTCAGTTTTTGTTACAGACAGAATTGTAGCAGCATGTCATTAAAGGTAAATAAATTTGTCTCTGCACAAAGCCTAGCAGACATTAGAAGACAAGCATTCTCTCTAAATATGCTGCAGTCCTAAAGGCTCCCTAAATCACTACAGCACACTACAGTGACATCTGCTCAGCCACCTAGCAAATATTCTGTATTTGCAAGCATTTTGGAAGCAGCTACCAATGTTTAATTTTGGAATAATGGCTCCTTGATGTACAAACCCCTGGAGGACTTTTAAACAGGCTGCATAGGGATCTTGGTTGTAGTTTCTGTAAATAGGAGAATGAGCTGCTTCAAGTCATGTGTTGTGTTCATGAAGATTTGATAAGTTGAAACACAACATTATGTCTGTGGCATCAGCAACCATGAGGATCAACTTGGCCATGTAAGCAATAAGAGGAAGAGCATGTAAAATCAACAGAAATTGGGGTGGGACAGATGTCTCAGTGGATAAGGACCTACTGACACAATTCCTAGCACTCCAAGCAAGCAGCTGATAATTGTCCATAAGTCTAGCTACAAGAGATATAATGTCTTCTCTGACTTCTGTATGCATACACACACACAGAGAAACAGACATAGATACATATAATTTAAAATAGAATAATTTTTTATTAACAGAAATTTTAGTCTCTAATGAAATGTGATTTGGAAAATGATCCCAGATTGTTAAAAGTGAAGCCATTATTCTTAAATAGGTAAAAAGTAATAATCGTGGGATTGAAGATACAGATTTGTGTAGAAAATTTAAAGAGTTTAGTTGAACTTTGTGGAAAGTAGAGTTCACATAGAATCTTGATTTGCAAGTCATCTGAGCTCCTTATCTAACTTTTCAGCAAAATTCCCAACACAAACAATTTAAGGGGAGGTTTTCTTTCCAGTGTAGAGCTTGGAGGTACAGTCACCATGGTGAGAGAAGCCTTGGAGCAGGAGCCTGAGGCAGCTGGTCTCATTGCACTGGCAGTCAGGCAGAGACACAAGGGAGAAGTATTTACCTATTTCTTTTTTTGTTCAGTCTGACACCTCAGACAGAATAGTGTCCTTCATATTCAAAATGAGTCTTATCTCCCTTTAACCAATCTCATGTAGGGACTCCCACTCAGACATGCCCAGAAGTTGGTTATCTAAATGATTATAAATCCTGCCAAGCAGACAATCTATATCAACCATCATAGAAAAGGTAAGATAAGGGTCATTTTAGCTCCTGCCTGTGAGGTATTGGTGATACCCAGTTATAGCTATTTGCCTATTTGCTTCTAAAATGTATTTTCATATCCATCTCTTTTTTTACTGATAATTTTATTTTATCCAGTACTTTAAATTTTAACTATGTTTATTTGTTTCTTAATTTACTTGTATGTGTATGTATGTGTGTGTATGTCTGTGTGTGTGTATGTCTGTGTGTGTGTGTGTGTGTGTGTGTGCGTGTGTGTGTCTGTGTCTGATTGTATCTGTGTGCATGTAGGCACTATTTAAAAATGTGGAAGTCAAATAACAGTTTTTAGAATTCAGTTTTCACTTTCTATCTGTGGGTCTTGAGACTATAACTCAGGTGTATACCTGTGAAAAACCCCTGTACTTGTGAACCTTCTCACACGCCCAGGTAGACAGATTTGAAATACACGAGGGATCCTTTTGACTGTTTTTCTCAGCTGTAGATGGGATGTCCATTCTAATATAATCAAAGTCAAGAACAATTACAGAAGACTGTGCTAAGAAAGTAATGTCACAATCCATTGTTGTATGTCACTAAAGGTAATGTTGCTTCTTGTTGAAAAGTTCTGCTTAAACATAAAATATGTTTGCTTATTTATTAACTTGTGAAGAATGCAAGAGTGTCAGGATGAAGGCCCGAGATCTACAATCTTTCCTATGAAAGCCAATTTCATGAACAAGCTAGAGTTCCCTGGCCTTCTATACAGTCTCAAAATCAGGGAAGATACTTTTGTTGCAGACACTGTGAAGTTTGTCTCTGATCTAAGCATACTTCCTGCTGCCCTCTGAGATTATGGTTCAGTGGATTTAAGACATTATAATAGATATTGGAGAATACTCTCCTTTTACATGCCAATCAGAGGGTGAGAGCCCCTGGCTAATGTTGCGAACTCTGCAGAGAAAAGAATAGGTCTTGAGACTCTAGAGTCTTCTACTCCAATTCCCCACAAAGGCGTTCTGTAGCCTCACAGGGCAAAACCACGGAAACACACTTGAGTTTTATAAATGGATAGAACTAGCGATCATCAATAACATTTTTTCTACTTCCTTTCAGAGCTGGTTAATCACTCTGGAGATGATCGACACTGAGACAGAGCTGGATTTCCAGGCCTTAGCCTGATAAAGAATTTTTCACTAAGAGTCAATGAGGCCTTTTCAGAAGCAGGGTTATTGCAAATCTGTTTAATTAAACCAGGAAATTCAGGAAGTCTTTGCAGCACTCCTCCCTTGCTGATAAGTTTGTGAATTGGGAGATAAATATACTGCTATTTGGAATTAAAATATTTCTAAACACAGTTACATTGTTTCCTGTTTCTTCCTTTCTTTCTCCCCTTTCTCCTTTTCCATCTTCCCTTGTTCTACCCTCCTTCCATTCACAAAATGGATTTCTAAGATTTCCTTAATGTCAGCCACTATAATAAAGTCCAAAAAGCCAAACATGGCTTGCCCATGAAGCAAAGCATAATATTATATAGTTATTTATAATTTATTGTGATAAATACTATAAAACTGAAATACTGAGGCCTGTGTGGATAGTCTACTCACTTTTTTAGTTGTCCAGGGAAGCCTTTGCTGCATTTTTGCCAAATTGTCTGAGTGAGTGACCTTCTGTACCCCACAAAAGCCTGTTATGTTTCTATTTATCTCAGACACTTCTAATTGTCTTAAATCCATTGCCAATCACAGGCACTAACAGCAACAAAACCAATTAAAGACCATGGATTCTGTAAGGGCGTGGTTGTAATTATAATTTGCCATCAGTAAAAGATGAACTTTTTCTCTGTTTCTTATATTAGTCAGGGGTTTTTCCAATGCAAATTCACTTTCTCAGCAAAGGGGAAAAAACACTTGGGAAGCATTAACCATTCATATATTCAGTATCCCACTAATATTGTGGAACATAATAGTGTCCATGTCTTATAAACAAAGCTTGTCTTCTTTCACTTTCCCTTTATAACACACACACACACACACACACACACACACACACACACACACACAGAGAGAGAGAGAGAGAGAGAGAGAGAGAGAGAGAGAGAGAGAGAGGTGTCCTTCATCTACTTTCTCCATATTGAAATATTCCAGTATTCCTTTCAGTTCTGAGAAGTAAACAAAACATACAAGTCTTTGAAAGTTCCTAAACACTGTACTCACAAGGTTCTTTCTATGAGGTCATATAAACATTAATGATTATTGAGGAGAAGAAATAAATATTCTGACCACTTGAGCCGCCTAGTAGTTTTGCTGAAAGATCCAGGGAGACAATTTTGAGAGTCAGAATCCATGATGAGTTGGGCATTTCAGTGATAAGGATGTCTTTGAGTAAGTCACAGTCTTGATCTATGTTCCTATAAATGACTCCGTTAAAGCTGGACTTGAGTGAAATCATTCCTTGGTCTGTTGGCCATGCCCAGGGTAGCGATATACTCATTTATATATCATCAGGAAAAGGCATACATTTGCACCATCTGAGGTACCAGTGTTGAAAATCAAAACTAAAGTACCAAACCTCAATGGAGAGGCAGCCTTGGACATTCTCTAATGTTCTGATTGGTTGTTCACATCTGCCCACACAATAAGATGGTATCAGACCGAACTCTTTACTACCTATTAAAATCCAATTATTTTAGAACAAGTTTTAGAAAAATTTGTTGGTTGTGATTCAGGGTGGAGTGAACATTGATTATGGGTTTAAGTTGTGATGTGTATTCCAGGGCATGGTAAATCAATTTCACTGAAAAAAGGACACCAGATGTGTGTGTACTCATTTTATCCCCAAACATCACACTTCATTTCTTTTAAGATGTTTGTTTTTGGGAATTCATACTGCTCTACACAGTTCGTATAGTGGAAGAAAGACCGTGTCCTAAGTACAGGTAATGACCTTTGTTCAGGAAAACACATATCTTCCTGCACTTCATTCATTGTATCAAAAAAAAGATACTATACAATGTCCCAATTGCTTTCTGTTCTTCAAAGTACGTGAGCATATTAATTCATAATTTTTCTACCTTTGCAGCTGCCAAGGCTTCTCAATGACATAGACATATCTTTCTGTGGACTTTCTAGAATTTAGTATCCATCTTTTTTTCTTGTAATATATATGTTCTTTTGACTTCCTGTAGGAGGTATTACATATGTTCTTATACCACAAGAAAGATTCTACCTTCTTACCACCATATTTTTGCAGACTACCACTTCATCCCAGTTATGTTTGCCCAGGAGATTCCTCTCTCATGAGATGTACAGATCAACTGTGTGTGTGTGTGTGTGTGTGTGTGTGTGTGTGTGTGTTGATGTGTGGTACATGTCATGCATGTATGACATTTACAGATCAACTGTGTGTGTGTGTGTGTGTTGATGTGTGGTACATGTCATGCATGTATGACATTTACAGATCAACTGTGTGTGTGTGTGTGTGTGTGTGTGTGTGTGTGTGTGTGTGTGTGTGTGTGTTGATGTGTGGTACATGTCATGCATGTATGACATTTACAGATCAACTGTGTGTGTGTGTGTGTGTGTGTGTGTGTGTGTGTGTGTGTGTGTGTGTGTGTTGATGTGTGGTACATGTCATGCATGTACTTGTTTCCATTGAGGCCACAGGGTAATTCCCCATTGCTTGCAGCTTGACTTGTAGGCAGTTGTGAGCCATTCAACCAAGGTCCTGAATAACAAACTATCGTGGACCTCTTTGAGACTAGTACATGCTTTTAAATGCTGAGCCATCTCTCCAGGCCATGTGTGCCCTTCGCTTCTGTGTGAACCTCTGAACATAGAAAATTTAGTTTTTACAATACATACTTTAGCACAATGCTCAGAATTAAGTTCTCCCAAGACATTGTAATATAAATAAATACATATATAAAATAATTAATGCCATTGGTTGTGCCCATTACCTAATGGCAAACTTGATTTTGATTACTAGATTATGGCTTTCCATGTTTATATATTCATGCAAATCAGCTAATTCCTTAATTTGAACATAGATTTATCTTCCTGAGTCTATATAACATTTATATTGCTACAAAATAAAACATGATTTAAAGCTTTCATCTTGTTTTTCTCATTTGGCTTTTCACTCCAACTTTGTATTGTTTTGCAAAAGAATGTTGCCTCAATTTTTTATCTTTTAAATCTTGTTGCTTCAAATCATGACTAAAAAGTTAATGACAACAAAAAAACATATTCACCACTTTGATGTGACTTTATGAGTGAGGGACCTTCAAATGTGCAAGACTGATGCAATTATGTTTTGGATTATAGCTGTAAATATTGCAGGTATCAGTCTATTCATATATTTTTCTGAAATTATATATGTATCTTACATACTTTCTATGTATACACACAAAAATATCTATTTGACAGAAAGTTTCTGTGTGTGTGTATATGAGTGCATGTGTGTTTTGTATGCACGTCTCTGTGTGGGTGCACATGTGCCTTCCAGAGAGAACAATGGGTGTCCTGTTCTATCACTCTGTACTTTATTCACTGAACATATAACCTCTTACTGAACTTAGAGTTATGCTAGGATGTTTTATCAATAGTCTCCATGCCTCATGACATTAGATTGTCCCTGAACAGTCACACCCAGATTTTTAACTGGGTGTCTGAACTTGAGACCTCATGTGTGTGCTACAAGTGCTCTTGCCCAATGACTCATTTCCTC
Source organism: Mus musculus (assembly GCF_000001635.26). NCBI lineage: Eukaryota > Metazoa > Chordata > Mammalia > Rodentia > Muridae > Mus > Mus musculus. The sequence continues at coordinate 80,145,287 of NC_000072.6, read as the reverse complement.
CATTCTGTTTCACTGTTCATGTTTAATGCTCTGAGTTTACTTCTAAAGGAACCCAGAACTCTTAGAAAGATTCATAATTGCAGGATCACAAAATGGTACAAACTCATTCTTCAAAGAGAAGAAAGCCATCTCTTCTGATGCAATCTAAAACTAAAGAAATTACCATTGTTTTTTGTTTGTTTGTTTGTTTGTTTCGAAACTGAAGACAAATTTAATTTTCGAAATCCATTTTTATACCATTTTAATTGCATGCAAGTGTTAAGGGTGAGCAGTACAATAAGGAACTAAAGAGACAATAGTCAAGGAACAAGCAAAACAATAATAAAAAAAAAAAAAAAAGAAAAGCCCCATGACCACTCCCGTGATAGCTGTTTCTAAGGACAATCACACTCATTGTTACATCTAGTAACAGATTCCCAGTAAAACCATACCCACTTCTAGTAAAAATGCAACTCAAATGCATACATCTGACAGAGCAAAATGTTTCCTTTCTACAGAATACTGAAGAGAAGGACTCAATGAGAAGGAAACGTAAGACTAAAGGAGCTTATCATTGTACCAGTATAAATAGAGTTCTAAAATAAATAGGCACCACTAAAATATTGTACTATTTAACTTAAAACTTAAGAGTACTTCATACTGACATTTAAAATATGACTTTTTGACCCATTATATTGATCAGCAAATAAAGAAATATATATGATTATAGCTGCTATTTATTCCATCACTGATGCACTCAATAAACATTTTGAGAAGCTCTTCTGCAGGAAAAATGTGTTTGGGTGCTAGAGATGGATTCTTGAACAAGATTTACACTTATAACTCCCATATAACTTAAAGAAAATCAAATGACACATTTTATCAGTTTCTTTGTCTTTACAATTTTTACACTTAGAGTGAAGAATTTCAAATAGAGAAACTCCTAATATTTATTATGGAATATATGATATAGTTTAAAGAAAAAAGCAACTATTGCATTCCTGGCTATTCAAAATAGCTTGTAGAGTCAGTTGAGGCAGTGTATATTGAATTACTTTATTTCTATTATCTTTACATTGGGACACAAGGCTTTCTCAGAAGACAGAAGACAGTAAATAGCATTAAATATTGTGTTAATTCCCTAAGAAACTTTATTTAGTATGGAAAATAAAGTTTTTTTTAAAAGTCAAATATTATGGAGTTTACATTATTTAATAAAAGAAAAGTTCCATACCCTTCTAAATGCAATGGCTAGTAACCTTTTAAACACTTTTATTTTATTTTTATTTCTTGTAAGTGTTCTTTCTATTTTTATTTTGGCAATGGAGAATTTTTTTATAACTAGAAAGTGCTCATTAAATTTTATTTGTTAATATCCTATGAAATATACTTAATTTATAAAGATTCATCAAAAACAATTGGATCCAAAGACTTTGAAACCATGATACAAAGATAGCCATTAAAAGTATCAAGCAGGAGGCAGAGGCAGGCGGATTTCTGAGTTCGAGGCCAGCCTGATCTACAAAGTGAGTTCCAGGACAGCCAGGGCTATAGAGAAACCCTGTCTCGAAAAACCAAAAAAAAAAAAAAAAAAAAAAAAAGTATCAAGCAGTGGAGGCCTGGAGCAGTGGTTCAGTGTGGTCAGTAGCACACAGATATGGGAGATGAGCCTGGTTCCGTTCCCAGCATCCACATCAGAAGGCTTCAACTCCAGCACCAGACAATCTAATACATTCTTCTGGTCTCTGCCAGCAATGCACTCATGTACACATGTACTGCCCCCCAATCTATGTAATTAAAAATAATAAAGATCAAATTAAGAAATCAAGTACTAGTATCTTAATTTTCTTTTTTCTTTTTCTTTTTGATTGGTTACTTTATTTATTTACATTTCAAATGTTATTGACCTTCCCAGTTTCCCCTGCACAACCCCCTTCTCCCCTCTCCCCTCTCTTCTCCCACTGCCTCTATGAGAGTGTTCCACCACCCACTCACCCACCCACCCAATCCTTCCTCAGCACCCTAGCATTTCCCTACATTGGGTAATCAAGCCTCCACAGAACCAAGAGTCTCCCCTCCCATTGATGCCAAGGGTTACAATTTCAATGTTTGTTTTCCTCACATCTAAAGTCCAATTGAAGAGATGTCAGTGCCTTACTTTAAGCAGGTAAACTCTTATCTCATTACTTGTTTCCTTAACTGTAAAATGAACCTTACAGCTAATGTCCAGCTATGTTATTTTACAGATAAATAGTATTCCACTGTGTGTGTATCTTCTGTATCCATTTATTAGTTCATGGGACACAGGTTGATGCCATAACACAGCTTTTCTGGGTGCTTTTACTATTAAACAAAGGCAGTCATGTCTTGAATATCTGATTTCACCCCTTCTGCTAATGAAGAAACATTATATTCTTGAAAAATATTGAGGGCAATGCTGCTGAATGTTTTTATAATGAAAACATTTTATTTGAGACAATGCTTATGCCAGCTACTTAGATATGATGGCTTTATAGTCTTCTCCAAACACCATTTTATGTGAAATATATTTATGTGGCATCAATATATACTATCACGTACAAAATTAATTAATGAATTACCACCCTAATGAGACAGTTTGTTTATCTGTTTCTATTCTATTACATGACTGGCAGAAGCTTTTAATAATAGTTCTTCTACTAATTCCACAGCATGCCTCCTCTGCAGCTCCTACCTCCATATAGTTAGATGAAATGACCAGCAAGTCTCCAAAAGTATGAAGACAGTCACTTGGAGAACCTGGTGTGGAAGCTGAGTTTCTCATTCATTAATCCATTTTCAAGTTTCAACATTTTATTTGGATGAGAAATATTAAGGAATCATGGGCATGCGCCACTAAGTGAGCAGAAAAGAAGGTCATGAGAAAGCTATTTCTCAATTGATTTCTGTACTGATATTTCACCAGACAGCAGTAACCATAAACTACTAATGGACAAAACTTACTGCGATCTCTCTCTCTCTCTCTCTCTCTCTCTCTCTCTCTCTCTCTCTCTCTCTCTTGCTCTGTGTGTGTATGTGTGTGTGCAAGTGTATGTGTTTGTATGTCCACACATATTGTTATGGAAGTGCATGACTGTGTTGTGACTCATGTGGAAGTCATAGAAGAACTTTTGGAACTCAGTTCTCTTCCTTCACCATAGGTTGAAGAGATTTACCTTGGCTCAGAATTTTGCAGCAAGCTTTCCACCTCTAAGCCATCTCACTGGCCTAGCTTCATGTGTCAGGTGATTTCCTCTGAAGACATATGATTACATTGCTAAGAGAATCTTTTCACCCATCATTTAGTCAATAAACTGTATCTAAGACCACACCAGATGAAGAGGCATCGATATTGTATTCTGAGTCTTTATCTTCTTCATGCTGAATAGTTGTTAAACTGGAATGTAAAAACACAATGACTTGCTCCACAACTAACCTCATTGTGGAAACCTGATAATTATCTATGAAATTAGATTGTTTAGAAATAATGAATTACAGTCAAGATGCACGGCATTAAATGCAAATTATGTCTCTAAATTAAATACATACATAACAGAATTATAGTTCTTGATGTCATCAGGAGAAAGAGGACTGAGAGTTTGTTGTCAATTTTCTAGACTAGGTTAACTGAGATAAGAAGACACACCTGAACTGTAGACTTAATGAAACGGAGAAGGGAATTTAGCCAAACAATGCAACATTCTTTTTCTTTCTTCTTTTTTTTTGGGGGGGGGTGGGGATGGGAGGGCTGTTGGTGGTTCAAGAAAGGGTTTCTCTGTATAGCCCTGGCTGTACCGGAACTCACTCTGTAGACCAGGCTGGCCTCAAACTCAGAAGCCCACCTGCCTCTGCCACCCAACTGCTGCCACCACTGCCTAGCATAATGCAACATTCTAAAGGAAATATATCAATAATCTTTCAGCTATTAGAATTTAACAAGCAGTGTGGATTAAAGGACTGCACCTATGTGTCAAGAGGAGGAATATGTATTTTTAATTTAATACAAATAAGTAAAAACTAATTATCATGCCATCAGAAAAATTCTCAAAGAAATAATCATATCAAAAAATTGGTTTCACAAGAAACAGCTATATCAGAAACCTTTCAGTACAATGTTGCTGGAGTATGCAATAGTGTCTGCGTTTGGTGGCTGATTATGGGATGGACTCCCGGGTGGGGCAGTCTCTGGATGGTCCATCCTTTCATCTCAGCTCCAAACTTTGTCTCTGTAACACCTTCCAAGGGTGTTTTGTTCCAAATTCTAAGAAGGGGTGAAGTGTCCACACTTTGGCCTTGGTTCTTCTTGAGTTTCTGCCTAGACGGCCATCATTGGGAAGAGAGGCCCCTTGGTCCTGCAAACTTTATCTGCCCTAGTACAGGGGAACACCAGGGCCAAAAAGTGGGAGTGGGTGGGTAGGGGAGGAGGGGAGTGGGGAGTATAGGGGACTTTCGGGGATAGCATTTGAAATGTAAATGAAGAAAATACCTAATAAAAAATTGAAAAAAAATGGTTTTAGGCACAAGGGCACAAACCTAATGCTAGCTATACAAAGCCCAGAGATAGAAGTGTAAAACAAACTAGGCAGTGATGGCACATGCCTTTAATCCCAGCACTTGGGAGGCAGAGGCAGGTGTCGAGGCCAGCCTGGTCTACAGACTGAGTTTCAGGACAGCCAGGGCTACACAGAGAAACCCTGTTTCGAAAAAAAAAAAAAAAAAGACAAAAAAAAACCAAACAAAACAGAACAAAAAGAAAACTGATTTAGAGTCCCCTAAATTTAACAGTATTAAGAATGATCAATTTTAAGGCTCTTCCCAAACATAAAAGCTAGTAAGAGTTTTGCAGAAAAATTATGTAATTATTTAGAAGTTACTTTGAAATAATCTGCTATGGATAAAACTGTATATATATATATATATATATATATATATATATATATATATATATATATATATATAGCTATTGATGAAAATGGGAAACTGAAATTCTAGAAATGTCTCTTCTGCAATATGTTTTCAAAAGTTTCTGTAATATATTGCTTTAAAGGTTGTAATTTTCTCACAAATAGAGATAGAATTTCTAAGTTAACAAATCTTAAGTTTTTTTTTTTTTTAAAAGAGACCTAGCAACAAACATCAAGGCAATTCAGATATTTTACATATGTTTTAAGGACATAAAATATATAGCCAACAAAACTGTAAAATCTAAAAGAAATGGATAATTTTCTGAATATGTTTCAGTTACCACAGTTAATTCAAGGTTTAAATAATCAATTCAAACAGATTTATAACCTCTAGTGAAATAGAAGGAGTCATTAAAAGTCTACGAACAATAACAACAAACAACAACAAAAATATAGCATAAGATTGTTTTAGGTCAGCATTCTACCAGACTTTCAAACAAGAGTTAATTCTAATACTCCTCAAATTATTCACAAAATAGAAACAGAAGGAACATTGTTCAAAATATTTTATGAAATAAGAGTTACTCTTACCAAAACCACATAAAGACCTAACAAAAAATAGAATTAAAGATGGATTTCTCTGTGAACATAGATGTAAAATTTATAAAGTACTTGTACCCTGAATCAATCAATCTATAATCAATCAATAAAAATATCATCCAACATTATCTAGTAGGCTTTATCCTAGATATTCAGGAATAGTTCAGTATATGAAAATCAATAAAAATAATACACCATAAAAACAAACTGAAAGAAAGAAAGAAGACATGATTGTGTCACTAGATATAAAAAAGCTCTTTGATAAAGCCCAGCACTATTTCATATTAAAAGCCCTAAAAAGTTTAGTGAGGCAAGACACATATCTCCTGCCAGAGTGGGGGAGATATACATACAGGTGGTCCTCCACTCTTTCAGAGGAGAAGAGGAAGGGAGGATGGCCAAAAAGGAATGTGTGAGGTGGGAGCCAGGAGAAAGATGGGCAGGATGTAATATTAAATATATACATACATACATACATACATACATACATACATACACACACACACACATACATACATACATACATACATACATACATGGGAAAATAGCTATATAAATATATCTAATTTTACATATATCCATCTTTGAAAATGTGATTTTTGCTTTTTATTTTATATAAGTGATTAAAATTTAAATATGTAAATAAAACAAATTGGATCTGTGTTAAGAAACTTAAATTTTTATTGTATATTAACTTTTCAATTATTCCTGATATTAATAGTGTTCATAAAGAATGACGTCTTTGTCATAAATTCAGAGAAGGCTCAAATGGAAATAGAATGAAGAAACTCTGATTTTCTCTAAAAATACTTAACAAAAGATCCAGACAAACACCAACATTCTTCAACATAATAAAGGCAATTTACAGCAAGCCCAGAGCCAACATCAACTTAAATGGAGAGAAAGTCAAAGCAATTCCATTTAAATCAAGAAGAAAGCAAATACAGTTTGTGAAGATTTAGCTAGAATATTAAGACAACTGAAGGAGATCAAGGATATACAAATTGGAAAGGAGATGTCAAAGAATCATTATTTGCAGACAATATGATAATATACATAAGTGACTTTTAAAATTTTCCCTAGGGAATGTTATAGCTGATAAACACTTTCAGCAAAGTAGCTAGACATAAAATTAATTCACAGAAAGAATCAGTATGCCTCCAATATAATTGACAAATAGTCTGGGAAATAAATCAAAGAAAGAACATTTTAACAATAGCCTCAAATAATATAAAATATCTTGGAATAACTGAAAACAAGTTAGTTAAAATTTGTACGATAAAAACTTTAAGTCTGTGCAGAAAAAAAAATTGAAGAAGGTAACAGAAGATGAAAAGATTTCCTATGCTTAGGGATGGGAAGGATTAACATAGCAGAAAATGGCCATCCTATTAAAAACAAACTGCAGATTCAGTTCAATCCCATCAAAAATTTAACACAATTCTTCATTGAAAAAGAATTTTTAGCTGTATATGGAAGCACAATAATTAAAGTATAGCTAAAACAATCCTGAACAATAAAACAGCCGCTCTGCTTGAGGTCTCATCATTCCTGATTTCAAGTTGTTCTATACTATAGTGATAAAAAAAAAAGCATGGTTTTAACATAAAAACAAATTTGCTTATCAGTGGAAATGAATTGAACACACAGACACAAACTCACACACCTATGAACACCCAATTTTTGGTAAAGAATCTAAAATGCACACGAGAATTAGTAGGAGTAGGAGTAGTAGTAGTAGTAACATACTTCCAAATGCTGACACCACTGCATACACTAACACTAGCAAATTTTGCTGAAAGGACCCAGATATAGCTGTCTCTTGTGAGACTAGGCAGGGGCCTAGCAAACACATAAGTGGATGCTCACAATCAGCTATTGGATGGATCACAGGGCCCCCAATGGAGGAGCTAGAGAAAGTATCCAAGGAGCTAAAGAGATCTGCAACCCTGTAGGTGCAACAACATTATGAACTAACCAGTACCCTGGAGCTCTTGACTCTAGCTACATATGTATCAAAAGATGGCCTAGTCGGCTATCACTGGAAAGAGAGGCCCATCGGACACACAAACTTTATATGCCCCAGTACAGGGGAACGCCAAGGCCAAAAAAATGAGAATGGGTGGGTAGGGAAGTGGTGGGGAGGGTATGGGGGACTTTTGGGATAGCATTGGAAATGTCATTGAGGAAAATCCGTAATAAATTTAAAAAAAGAAAGATTCTAAATGAATTTTGTTAATAAAAAGGACAATGTAAAAAAAATATATAACAATAGCTATAAAAGACAGAACCATTAACAAATACTGCTGATCAAACTAGGAGTCTGCATCCAGAAGAATTTATGTATCTATCACCTTAAAGAAAACTCGAGAGAAAATCAATCAAATTTATCAAAAATAAAACCAGATAAGCTGAACCTAATAGAAGAGAAAGTTGGAAATGCCTTGACTGTGTTGGCAGAGAAGACTTTTCTGAACAGAACACTGCTAACAGAGCCACTATGATCAACAACTAACAGGACATCACTAAATTGAAAAGCATCAATAAGGAAAAATACTTTCACTCATACAGAGAGGAGCAGCATACAGAATCAGAAAAGATTTTTGCCAATTCTACATCTGATAGAAAATTGATATCCAATCTAAATATATAACTCAAGAAACTTGATATCAAAAAACCAAAGAATCAAATGAAAAAATGCAGCACATATCTATCTAAACAGATTAGTCTCAGTAGAGAAAACTCAGTAGCTGAGGAACACTTAAAAATGTTCGATTTTCTTACACATCAGGGAAATGTAAATCAAAGTTATCTTAAGAGTCCATCTTAAACCTGCCACAATAGTTAAAATCAATAACAATAGTGACAACTAATGCTGGGGAAGATGTGGAGCAACGGGAACACTCCTCTATTGCTATAGGGAGTGCCAACTTGTGCAGCTGCTATGGAAATCAGTGTGGCAGTTCCTTCGAAAGATGGGAAATGGTCTCCCTTGCAATTCACCTAAACCATTCTTGGCCATGCACCCAAAGTACAGTTCATCCTAGCACATGGACACTAGGTCAGCCATGTTTATTAATGCTCTATTCATAACAGCAAGAAACTGGAAACTCTCTAGATGTCCCTCATCAGAAGAACAAATAAAAATTATGTGGTACATTTACATAGCTGTTAAAAAAAAAGACAACATAAATTTTTCAGACAAATGAATGGACTGAAAAAAAAAAATCACCGGAGTGAGGTAATCTAGAACCAAAAAGAAAAGCATAGGATGACTTTGCTTCTACTGAGGGAGACTGAGTCCCAACTGGCTACCACTTGCTTTCATATGAAGGTTCTGGTATCTGGACTAGATTGCATCCAATTGAATTATTGGCCAAAGGGGTACCATGAAAATCCATAAACAATCCAGCCTGTTGCCAGGATGCCCTCCACAATCTGACAAGGTCCATTTGCTGAAGACAATATCCCACAAGTCATTGGACATGTGGAGGTAGAGATAGTACCTATATAGAACCTTCATCTTCTTTTCTTGTGTCTTTGGTACTCAGCAGGCTACCAAAATAGATATGTAAATACCAACCCAGTCACAAATCTTTAATTCTGTAATGTGTTCTACCTGCAAAGTATGATAGGACAATGGTGGCAGAAAGCTTGTTGGAGAATCCAACCAAACTGTGATCTGATATACAGTCCACTTCATAAGATGAAACCTATACCCAACACTTCTTATGTGATCAAGAACCAGAAGCTAGTTATCCCAGGGACTTAAGATAGAACCAATACCACTAGTATTTTGGGTTTTTGTTTGTTTGTTTGGTTGGTTTTTAAGTAACAATAGGTAAAATTTTTAAGTAATAATGATATTCTGCTATATTCATAGATTTGGACCTTATTCAATCATTATTAGCGAGGTTTCCTCCTATAGTGGATGAGAACAAATACACCTAGACATACACCTAGACATTGCACAGACAGAGATACCTTGGAATACTCAGCTTTAAAAGAGATGCCTCTATCAAATTACTCCCCTCAGAACTCAGTGTGTCCTATGGAAGAAGAGGCAAAAGTCATGTAAGAGCCAGAGGGAATGAAGTAGGTCAGGAAAGAGATTCTAAATCTATTGAGAAAAACTCTTATGAAATCGTAGAGACTGAAACAGTAAGCACAGAACCTGCACAAGTATGCAACGTGTTCTCTCTCTTTCTCATTCTCTCTCTCTCTCTCTCTCTCTCTCTCTCTCTCTCTCTCTCTCTCTCTCATATCTTCTAGTTTAGCTCTTTGATGGGACTTCTAAATGTGTGGCTAATGGATCTCAAATTCTTGTGCCTTCTCTTGGGGCACTTTTCTTTTTGTTAGTTTGACCAAGTTGGATGAGATTGTTTTAGTTTATCTTATTATGTTTGGTTTAAAACAAACAAAACACTAATGAGACCAAAAAAGTTAAAACCTATCTGAGTAAAGGATAATATTTCATGAACATTTCTTTGATCATGCCTTGAGCTATGCAGTACTTTATGTCTCTCAGGAATAAGTAGTCTCCTCCATAATAAAATTGATTATACATTTAAAAACTATGTGATCCTATTAAATATTACTGTAGTTGTATTTGGATACAGAAAATGATATAACAACAAAATATCACTAGTGTATATCAACTCACACAAACCTTAGCATTATAATTCCTTAGCTACAGCATTTTCATTGTGCTATACACAATGTTAAATATTAATTTTTACGTTCTATTTATATTAAAATACATTTTATTTTAGCATGATTTATTTTGGAGACTCATTTTTCCACTGGATAATGACCCATTAAGTAAGCATCACTTGTTTAATTCACTTTTCATCTCCTACTTGCCATCCTATCCCCCTCCACTTTTCATTCAGCATTATAAATAGTACTGAAATAAACACTTTCTGCATGCTACATAATTCTCATCCAGACTCATTCATTCTAGGGTGTATAGGTGTGGTATAAATTTCTCTCCTTGGAATAATTCCCAGAATTTAAATAACTGAATATAAAGTCATGTCCTTCTTAAAATTATTGAGACATAAAGATAAATCACTCTTCAGAGATTCAGAAAGCAATCCACTACAAAAGAAAATTTACATTTATTGACAATTATCTAAATAAGATGTGTTTGGTTAGTCTCAGATATTAGGATGGTGGGTGAGTTGTATCTTGGGTATTCTCAGCTTTTGTTCAAAACCTGGGAATACCCAAGATACTATTCACAGATCACATGAAGGTCAAGAAGAAGAAAGACCAAAGTGTGGGTAACTTCAGTCATTCTTAGAAGGGGGAACAAAATACACCCATGGGAGTAGATACAGAGACAACGTGTGGGGCAGAGACTTAAAAACAAAACAAACAAACAAAAAAAGGCCATCAGAGACTGCCCGACCTGGGCTCCATCCCAAATAAAGTTACCAAATGCAGATACTGTTGTGGAGGCGATGAAGTGCTCACTGAGCGGAGCCTGATATAGCTGTCCCCTGAGAGGTTCTGCCAGAGCCTGACAAATACAGAGGTGAATGCTTGGAGCCATCCATTGAACTGACCATGTGGTCCCCAATGGAGGAGTTAGAGAAAGAAAAGAAGGAGATGAAGGGAAGTTAGGAGGAGCAACAATATCAACCAACGAGACCCCACATACACACCCAGAGCTCCCAGAGACTAAACCACCAACCAAAGAGTACTCATGGTGGGATTCATGGCTCTAGCTGCATATGTAGCCTTGTAGGGGGCATCAATGCGAGAAGAGGTCCTTGGTCCTGTGAATGCTCTATGCCCCTGTGTAGGGGAATGCCAGAATGGGGAAGGGGATAGGGAGGGTTTCAGAGGGGAAACCAGGAAAGGGGATAACATTTAAAATGTAAATAAAGAAAATATATAAAAAAGAAAAAAAGAAAAAGAAAAAAAGAAGATGGTGTGGTTGATATAGTGGAAATATGATGTAGTTAGCGACAAGTCTTCTAGCTCCTGAATTGAAAGCTGGAAAGAAACCATGTGGTTTTACTCTGGTCTCATTTGCTTGCTGAAATAATCTATTAGGGACCAGAGTACAATACATCAAAAGGATTTGAAGGATTCTCTTGGCATGAGGATGAGCACGGAATTCCTAGAGAATCTCTGACCTCTCAGGCAAAGTCCTGCTGCAAAATGATGTCCATCCTGATGTTGTATACAAAACTATGTTTAATTCTAACCCCTATGTTAATTCAGGTCTTTGGAGATGTATGTTCAGTCAGCCACTTCACAATATCAGAGACCTTGCTTGAAAAACCCCAAACACTCAAAGGCTTTCAGTTTATAAAACAATCCTTCACATTCTATTTAACAATTCTATACAGGTTTCTATTTTGTTTAGTTGCATTTATTGAGTTGTCAGTAGGTTATATTGTTTTGTGTCTTTTTCTTTTTTGTACACTTGTCTATTCATGTGTCTTGTCATTAGTACAATTGGTGTATAGACCTTTTACAATCATTGGTGCAGGAGATGCCACAGAGACTGAGAGAATAGAATGCTCTTAATCTGAATTAAGGTTGTGTTTTTCTGTAACATATGAGCTCTTAGCACTTCTGAACTTGGTTTTCTTCCAGATTTGTGGAGAGAATACTACAGGTTTTATGGCAACTATTGCTGCTAAACTAGTCAATATAAAACTATGATTTGAAAAGAAAAGTATTTGAAATGACATTTCATCACAAAACCTCCATGGATATTATTGATTACTAAATTTAGCTTCTTGATATCTAAAACAAATTCATATGTTCTGGGTTTAGTTTTCATACTAATGATTAAATTCCTGAAAGTATAAGTTAAAAGAAGAAAAAAAGATTTGGTACTTTTTCAGAGGTTCAATCTATGAATGCTTGGCCTGTGTTATTTGCCAATGCATCTTGGTGGCTGAAGAGAATATAGCGGGGAACCCATTTGTTACAAATAAGACTGGAAATAGATAGCTAGGAGGAACATAGAACCAGGTGTAGCCTTAAAAAGTGCACCTCTACTGACACAGTTTTCCAGCTTGTTCCCATCTCCTAGTAATTCCAGAGCCACCACCTTAGTACCAAGAGCTGAGGACGAAGCACTCAACACACTAGTCTGTAGTCACTAGTATTAGGCAAGGTCGTTATTACTAAAGCAAATAATGCTCATGAAGTAATTCATTATTATTTGGTCGAATATTTGGATCTCAGCTAAACTTCTTGATCTTATGGAACATGTATTTTCCAACATGCATCTATTAGCAGTGTTTCACCGCAGAAATAATCCAGGCACAGAAAATTTCCAGAATCCATCAACTAACAACCATGTGATGACTGTATACATTATCATTCTTGTTGATATGAGTTTGTTGAGACTTTTCAACAAACAAATGCACACACTTACTTTAGATAGGAGGAAATGCCATTCTTAATTATAACACCCCTTTTGTAAAAAGTCATGCTGCATTTTGTCAGTGTCTCAAAGATGCCAATGGCTAGCAGAGACACATGCTAAGCCCATTATTAGTTTAACTTTAAAAATAAAATCTTAGAAGTTGCCAGGAGGTGGACTAATATATTCCTTTTATTCTAGATGCTTGGTATTTTAATTTGAGTGTGAAACATCTTTGAATCACGGTGGCAGATTCCAGAAGATGATTAAGCACAGCATCTATTAAAAAAAAAAATGTATTCCAATTACCAAAAACACATGCTAAATAAAAACACGCTCCTACAGTTAGAATTGAGTAATCTTCAACATTTTTTAATTTCTTCAGCTTTCCTTCCTGTTATGATCTCTCCAAAATATCACAGCCTATGAAAAGCAAAGACTAAGTTAGAAGTGTTCCCGGTTTCATGGACGATTTTCTTGTAAATGCTTCTCATCATCACCATTTTTCTGGCCTTTTCTCTAAATATCAGCCTGAGTCAACTGTTTAGTCCATCACTGTGCTTTCATACCTGTAATAATGAATCAACGGTCAGCATTGATTTTCTAACTAGGGTAGATGTTATCCAATGGTGTGCTACCTGACCTTCTAAGCAGCATTTTCTTTTGTTAATCTGGACCTGAATATGTGTTGACTTTTATGTCATTTCCTTTTGAGTCCCTCCCTGCCCCCCCCCCCCCTTAGGCCAGAAACATATTCTCTCTGCCTTTTTTGAATGTTCCAGTTTTCTTGAGACAGAATTCTTCAATAATTAGTCTAAAATCTGGTTTCACTCCATAGCACTTCCCTAAGTCTACAAATAGCATAACTGTTGACGCCTCTAGGTGTTAGAACCAAAAGGATTTCCAATTCCACAAACTCCAATAGGAAGTCCAAATAAACAGAAATGAGCTCAACCTGAACTATAGAAGGATTTTTGATGCTTAGATAAAATCCAGTATTCTTTAGGATCCTGTGAAGCCAGGTACCATCTGCCCAAATGAGTCATTTTCCCTATCCGTGGTGGTTAAAGGGCATAGGGCTTTCCAATTAGCATACACCTGTGGTGAGTATCAGCACACTAAAATCCATTGTAGCCTCAAGGCTCCTCTTAGTCCCTACTCACAAGTGTACTTTTCAAAGCCCCCACACCCTTTTCCCCTCACCCTTTCGTCATTCCCAGCTACTTATTCTTCTTATCACAAACTATTCTTACTGTGTTTTGTCCATGCTCTTGTTAGCTTCACTGTGTTCTCTTAATTGCCTACCTTCTGCTGTTTTCCCTTCCCTTACAGATATCCCAGGCCATGTGCAGTCTGCTGGCCATTCCCGATCTACTTCTTTTTCTGCTCTGGATTCTTCCAGAGGCCTCTGAATATATTCTCTCTTTTATTAACAATAAAACCCTCCTTTTAATCATACCATATATCAATCTTGTTAAAAAGATCTTGTCAGGAGCCATAATGGGACAAGCTAATAACTAGCAGGTGATTGTCCTGAGATGGCCTACTTCAGATTATTATATAATCTGCGACAGGTTCACCCTTATAAAGCAAGGCTGTAAGGGATCCATTTTAGGAAAGATTACTGTTATTATACTTTTTCTGTTATTATTAAACATATATTATAATAACTAAGTAATAGCACACCCTTTTGGAGCAGATCTCTGCAGATCCACAAAGATGTACTGTCTTGTAGTGATGCTATATAGAAAAATAGATGACTTCTTATGTCTTAATGATGATCCTATAAGAATTCTTAAATTCTATCTGTGATTATTAAGCTCTTTTATAGTGGGATTGCTATTAGGTCCTTTTGTGATAGTCAAAACTGCAATGAGAACTTTACCAGTCTCCCAAGTGTCACCAGTTAATTGCTCTTAGATAGTAACCAGACTTTCTCCTACTCAGAGCACATTTCAAGAGGCTGTAAAACAATTAACCAAGGCCATAAAAAGGGAACTAATGATTTATTTTAGATGCTAGAACAGAAGATAAAATATTGACTAGGTGTATCTATACAAACTTCACTAATAACGTAGTTGCGGTTTTAAACCTTCAGTGAACCTGTGGAGCTGAGACAGGTGATGGATGTTTAGCCACATAATTACTCCTAACGGATATGCATGTAAACATTCTCTGTTATAAACTTCTATTTCAATTTATGATTTGATTTTGTGTGTGTACTTTTGATGAACTTTTCGACATGTGATCATGTATTCTGAAAGATGTTTAAGATTTTTTGAGGACAAAGAGAAGAGTGTAGAAATTTTTCGTTTTCCCCAATCTAAAACAATTTTTTCCCTTTCCCCACTTAGAAGAATTTTTCCCTTTCCCCACTCAGGATCTTTCCACTTTTCCCCTTAAAGAGCTTTCATAGGAAACCTTTTACAACTTAGTAATAAATTCTATAACCACTTTTCTAAGTGTCCCTTTTTCTTCTTGTGACTTCCGACTAGCAGGTTGAAAGTTAGAGCCCTGCAGTTCCTGCTGAGATAGAACAAAGGCCATATTCGTTCATCCCCTGCTGTAAGGCTACAGGTGTCAATCTCATAAACCAGCAGCTTTTTACCCTTGGAAAGAGCAAGGCAGTTTTTAGAACGTTTTAGACGTTATCATCAGCATTTCAGTACAGTTAGAGAACTAGAACATCCTGAAACCCTCAGACTTCAAAGCCATCAACAGAGTATTACTCTGTGCCCCTGCCACTACCCTCTCTGGTTAGGGAGGCTCCGCGCAAGGTCTTATTCTGATTTTCAAATGTATTTGTTTTAATTTTTAGTAGTGGGTGTTCTTAACTGCTAAAGTTTTTCTCTTGCCCCTAGATCTCATTTCTAGGTAAAGATGTTTATATTTGCTGCCTCCTCAGCTTCATTTGCATGTCTTAAATTTCTGCATCCAAATTCGAAAATGAAGTTGTTAGCAGCCCTGCCACCCATCACCTTTATTTCTCTGTCTAACCATTTTTTAAAGTTTTCTGGGGTACACTTGCTTATTCATTTCAGGGCTCCTTGATCACTCAAACCATGTTCTGAGTTTCCCCTTCATTTACCTCTGTGTCAATACCTATAGTAAACACTTGCCTCTGTCCACATCCAGTCAGAGCCTTGAATCTGTTACATTGACTTGTTAATTGGCCTGTTTCCCTCTTTTCCCAGGAGGCTTAACACAGACTCACACACTGTTCACTGTTGCCTTTGCCTAACCCATGATGGTTATCTGTTGCCTTGAAGTCTCAGGGCCTTCTATGTCTTACCTACTCCGAGTTTCTATTTTACTAAGTGAGGAGTCAGTTTTTGTTTTGTTATTGTTTATTTATACATATCATCCAGCAAGTGGCTTAGAAATTGGAAGAAATTTGTTAGATACAGCAAGCAGTTGAGAGCCAAGTATTCACATTTTTGTGACCATGTGTTAATGTACAAACAAGCAACATTTTGAGTTTATTCATAAGTATGGTACCAATGATTTTTCCTTAAACGACACACCTGAAGTCTCCTCACTTATCTGTCTCATCCAGGGGGGTAGGGAGTTCCTCATTAACTTTGTTTTATTTATTTTTATTTTTTGAAATTATAATATAATTATGTTTCTGCCTTCCCCTTTATTCCCCCAAACTCTTTCATATACTCCTTTTCACTCTCCTTCAACTTGTTACTGTATATATAATGTATTTGTAATACATATTTCTAAATATGGCCAGTTAAATCTATATAGGTTACTTATATGTGTGCTTTCATGGTTGAATGTTTGGAACTAAACATTGTTCTCCTTCCTGAGGAGGATCACTTCTCCCACTCCTATCTTTCCTCGGTTGCCTTTCATTCTATTTGTAGGGTTGAGGCCTTTTGAGTTTTTTCACTCACTTTGGCATAGTTGTTGGTGCCATCATCATTCAGATAATGTTTAAATGGTTGAAGAGACTCCAAAATTATACAGCCTCTTGCTATTGCCCTTGGTTACCCTTCCTCCAGAAATGGAAGTTAAATCCCTATTGCTGAAGATGCCATGAACTTCAGAAAGAGCCCTATGGGATCCTTGAGATGGAATTGAACTGAAATGCCCCCTTCCTGAGGATCTTTCATAGCACCATACAGTGAAGGTTCCAAAGAAGGGAGGCAACCAACAGTCTTACACAGCTATGATGCCTACGAGTCACATCAATGGCCAGCATGGCACAATAACCCTGCATGTATGATAAATGGTATACATACTTTGTCAATAACCAGCTGTGCTTTGATTGGACTTAAGATCCATTCAACAAGGGAGATATCATGAGTAGTATTAGAAACAAAGCTAATTATTCAGTACTAGTAAATCAAGCTTATAGAAGCATAACCTACAACCACTTATTTACTAAACCAACGTAACCCTTAAAACAGTCTATAAACATTTGTCATTATACCCACAGATAAATCTAGTCTTCACCCTTCATCAAGAAAACTTCTTTTTGCAAAGGACATGGACCACTACAGAAATCATAATCAATCAAAATGTAAAGCTGTAGACCTGTGGATCCATCTGCAAAAGACTTCCTTTTCCAAGGCCCTGAGAACATTGAGGAATATGGGGGCAGAAAGACTGTAAGAATCAGAGGGCCAGGGATTTTGCTATCAGATTTTGTGTCTTAGTAACATCAGAAGTTATGCCTGTAATATCTCATCAGCATGGATGTAAACTTGTGAGATGTAGTCTGAGAGTTGCTTAAGGTCACGTATGGCTAATGCTAAGACAAATTATTGCTTACTCTCCCTTGACAATGTTTCTTTATTACCTGAATGCACATATGTTCATTTTGTTGTCCCTTATTTTATTAGAGTTGCTTCTTTCTATAACTTTCATGGTTAAGCCTATATTAAAATGTTCTTATTAAAAAGACTATCTCTGATTTGCTATAGTAGCTAGTCATGAAATTCCTTCCTGAGCAGGGGGAACAAATCCCAGTTTGGTCTGAATTGAGGTCCCTTATAGCTTTAGACCTTAGGAAAAGCCCGTAAAGCTGGCATTGTGGAGGTATTTCTCTGTCCCTTCATGCTCACAAAAACCTTAATGTTTTTGACTAAGTAAATATAATTTTCAAGCTCTGGTGAGTGTCCACATGCTAATCAATTCATCTTGGCCTATGAAGATTGTGATTTGGAAACTTTCTTGGCCTATAATTTGATATTTGGAAGTCACTTGACAATGTCATCAGGGCTTTTAACTCATAACAAAATTTGGTTTTCCAAATTTTTAGTAATATTTTAAAAGAATTATCTGTATTTCTTAGATATAGGCTGCAAAAAAAAAAAAAATTGAAGGTCAATTGAAGAGGTGTTCAAAACGTTCAAGTTAAAATCTGCCATGTAGTCTCAGTAAGATTCACCGTTGTGGCCACTAGTGGGGGAAATAGAGCAGTAAGTGGCAGACATACTACTTCATGCTCTCCAGCAATCTGTCATTACTGAGACTCTTCAAACATGCAAACAAAGTTTACTCATTTTGTGATTAAGTTGAGTGCCTTTCCTATCTTAGAATTCAGCAGTACATGCGTGGATATTCTTGTATGCCTATAAGCACACAGTGAGCTGCTCAGCAAGTGCATGTTGACTACCATGATAATTAGGAGAAAAAGAACAGAGCAAAATTAATTGTGTGCTGGTAGGGAAAGTTTAGCAATGTCACTCCTGGGGTTTGACAGTAATTTTATTTAAAGACTTTTATAAATAACCTAAATGTAGGAGTACACAGTGAACTATCCACATTATTCTAAGCATAGGAATGCTGAGTCAGTGGGAGTGAAGCAGTGAGGGGTAAGAAATGGCAACGGAGCTGGAATGTGGGCTAGTGTAAAGAGAGGTATTAAGAATTAGTCTAGATCCAGCATAATAGACCATGCAATACTGTTTATGATCTAAGATAATGATCTAAAAATTAGAGTATGCCCTTTCATTCAAAATGCAAGCACACTATTGAATCTCTGTTGGTCTGTCTGTGCATGTGTACAAAATTAAGTTAGTCTTTACAAAATATAACTTCTCTCTCATGACAATTATATCATTATTTAAAATAACCAAGATACAGAACAAACTCAAATGAATGGATAAACAAGAGGAAACATATCTATATGCAATGGGAAAATACCCATCCATATAAAGAAGAAAATCCTGTAATTTATGCTCTGTTGAGGAATATTTAAGGAAAATGAGCCAAACATAAAACATCAATAGTACATAATCTCATTTATGAACCTAAAATGCTAATATAAGTAGAAGAGTAGAATAAGTATCAGGGTATAGTGGTAGATTGAAGGAGAAGACATTAATAAAATAATCTTCATTTACATAGGAAAATTAAATTGAAATATATTTTACAATAAAGTATGTTACATCATATTCTTTAAAGAAGAAATTGCTCTAATAGTGTTGGCTAAATTTGCTAATTAACAATATTTGGATAATTCTTCATGTATATGTTCTTAGTTTACCATATTGTACATAAGAAACACAGACAACATTACCTAACAAGAAGCACTTTTGGCCCCAGGTGCTACAATTCTGAAAACTAAAGGTAGCCATGGTGGCATACACCTGTAATCCCAGCACTCAGAATGCTGAGGCAACAGAATCAAGTATTTAAGGTCAGTTTAAGCTTCAAACCTAGCCAGGCTCATCGTAAGTCTGTTTCAAAAAGAAAACAGACAATGAACATTTGAAAACTACCCTATTGTCCATTCCTGCTAGCATCTGTCTACATTTATTGAGGCAAACATGACAAAATGCTTTTGAACAAACGAGACACTTAATTTCAAGTATACCTATGGTGTGAATAGGGTAAACCACCCTAATTTTTTTCGTGGTTTGTTGTTAAGGGTGTTTACATGGGAAATGACATGTAAATCTACATACTCAGTGAGGTTTGCCCTTGGCATGGACCTTATCCAACTAAATGGAAATTCTATGGCATAAAAATATAGAGGGAGGACCAACCTACACTCCAGAGCTGGGATAACTTTATTCTCTTGATATCAATGTATCAGAACTCTAGATAAACTGTGGGACTTTCACAAGGCTCAAAATGTTAAACAGAGAGCTGCTATATTTTCTTTTCTGAGATGCCAGTTTGAAAACAGCCTACTTTGGCCCTTCTCAGCCACCATAATTATTCATTCCTCTTACAAATATGTCCTCACATGTATGTATATCTTTATCTATTATATGTTATTTACCTTTTATAACTCTCTCAGCTACTAAATATTACTATGCCTTTGATATGTATCATCTATCTTCTATCTATCTATCTCTCATCTATCGATCTATCAATCTATCTCTTTCTCTATGTATCATATGTTTATATACTAGTGTCTATTTATCTATATCTATATCTGCATCTATCTATAGTTTTCTCTACCATCTATCCACTTATCATGTTGTGTGTCTGTCTTCTATCATCTTTTTTCATCTCTCATTTATTATCTACTATTCCTATGTTTCTTTTTTATTGGTTATTTTATTTATTGAAATTTCAAATTTCATCCTCTTCCCAGTTTCTCTTCTGCAAACCCCTCTATTCCCTCCCCTGCCTCTATGAGGGTGCTCTCCCACCCACTCACCCACTCCTACCTCCTTTATGCTGGGGCATCGAGCCTCCACAGGACCAAGGGCCTCCCCTTCCACTGATGCTAGATAAGGCAGTACTCTACTACATAATGAGATGGAGCCATTGGTCCCTCCATGTGTATTCTTTGGTTGGTGGTTTAGTCCCTGGGAACTCTGGAGGTGGGGGTCTGGTTGATCAATATTGTTTTTCGTCCTGTGGGGTCACTGTGCTCAGTCAGATGGTTGGCTGGGAACATCTGCATCTGTATTGGTCAAGCTCTGGCAGAGCCTCTCAGGGAACAGCTATACCAGGCTCCTGTCAGCAGGCACTTCTGGACATCAGCAACAGTGTCTAGGTTTGGTGTTTGCAAATGGGATGGATCTTTAAATGGGGCAGTCTCTGGATGGCCTTTCCTTCACCATCTACTCTACTCTTTGTTCCTACATTTCCTTTAGACAGAAGCAATTCTGTGTTAATATTTTTGAGATGGGTGGGTGGTCCCATCACTCAACTAGGGGCAGTTCCTAACCTCTGGATATGATCTCTACTGATTCTCTATTTCTATATGCCTATGTTTTATCTATCTCAATTTGTCTATTAGTAACTCATTTATCATCAACCTACTGTCTAAGTATCCATAGATGTTTCCATAGGTGATATCTATGAATTATCTATTAATTTCTCTTATTGATTCTCACTCATTGAGGAAATATTTCCATATAATTTCTAGATAAGATAAATGTATTGCTTGTATTTACTATCTTAGATATCTGACACAAGGAAACAGTTGAGTGAGAGTCTTATAACGATCCAATTTGCACTTCAAAGACAACAACTTATATGATTTTATACATCATTTCTCTGGCAAGTTGCATATGGTATATCCTATAAAAATATATCTTTTCTTAAGCTCTGGAAGTATAGATCAATTTTATTTAATTAGAGAATATGTATACATTGGTGAAAGATGTCATTGGTGGCATTAGAGGCCCCTTGGTCTTGCAAACTTTATATGCCTCAGTACGGGGGAATGCCAGGGCCAAGAAGTGGGAGTCGGTGGGTAGGGAAGTGGGGGGGAGGGTCTGGGGGACTTTGGGATAGCATTTGAAAAGTAAATGAAGAAAATACCTAGTTTAAAAAATAAATTAAAAAAATTAAAACCAATCCATGCCATAAAGTCCTCATGATGCTCTCTTCATTCTTAAATTTTAATATATGCATAGTAAAGACAACAGTATTTTGAGGTCAATAGATATGTGTATAATGTATAGATGAGTATGCAGACACATGCATATATAGATGAATATGTCTATATGAGCATGCAAAACACATCTAGAAAAAATCTTACAAGAAGTATTAAAAGTACTAATGTCCCTTTTCTTTGCAGATAAAATCAAGAAGGATGGGCAGGAGCAGGGTCAATCCATCTTTCTCTGATTCTTCCTTCATTACTTTGGACCATCCTCAGAAATCAAAATCTTTGCTTCCCTGGAAGCTTTTCTATCTCATGTGGGTAGAATGATGAGGCCAACTCAGTGTGTGTTGGCCTTTCTTGGCAAAATGATAGGGCAATTGTGATAGAGAGATGAAGAGAGGAAAAAGAAAGCTTCACCATCTTTAGACATGCAGAACAAATGTGAATCTGGAGGTTTATTTCAGAAACTTAATATCCAAGCATACCATCACGGCCTCTGCCTCTGAGCCTTAATACTGTACCACTAAGAAAACACCCAATTGTTTGAATTACTGCCCTCAAAAAAAAAATCAGCAAAACTTCCCTTTCATCTTCATTAAAGTGCGGATGAAGTAAGTCCAACCAAAAGTCACATAGTTTTTCAACTCCTGAGCATCAATTCAATTCATAGAAACCTGTAATATTTTTATGTCATTTTTCTATTAGTTCATTGAGAATTCTCTATATTATATTTTAATTATATTTGCCTCTTTCCTCCAACTCCTCCAAAATCATCTCCCTCTTTCCTGTCCATTTAATTTTTTGTCTTCTTTTCTTAACCCACCAAGGACAATTTCTGAAGCTCATGTACTCTTGATGTTGGATTATCCCTGGAGAATTGTCAACCTACCAGGGCCCACAAAATTAGGAAAAACTGAGTTCCTCTCACTCAGAAGCTATCGACTGCCAATAACTCCACAGGTATCTGTGGAATTTTGTGTCTACCCTATCTGCCCATGCTGGTCTTGTGTTTGGTGTGAGGTAAAGCATTTCTTGAGCTTGCTATCACAACTATTGTAAGTTGATGTGTGAACACGCCATGCTGTACCAAGGAAACACTGATTCTTTGTAGTCATCTACCACATCTAGCTCTTATAGCTGCCACCCCCCTCTTCCACAAGGATCTATGTGACTTAGAAGGAAAGGGTGTGATTTAGATATCACATGTGGTACTGAGCATTCCATTGTCTCTCATTCTCTCTATTTTGCCCAGTTGTAGGACTCTGTGTTAATTGCCATCTAATGCAAAACAAAACAAAACAAAACAAAACAAAACAAAAGCAAAACATAAAAACTTATCTTAAGAGACCTGAAACATGCACTGATTTGTAGGGTACTCCATAGATTCTCAAACATTATAGATTTATTGCATTACTACTGCCCTTGGTTACTCTTATAAAACCTAATGGTAAGGCCTGATATACTGGAATTATAGAGCATGGATAAAACAAACTGATACTCACATGGAAGCTTCATCCCTATTATCTGACTTTTATAGCTCTGGAAGATATTATGCATACCACCAAAGAGAAAAGTAATCATAACTTTATTCAGCTATGAACCCTGGGAGCTACAATCATCACTGGCCTTGAAGGTCATACCCACAAGTGCCACAGTGCTATGGATGTTATGATAGTAACCAATCACTTTCTAATTGCACTTAATACCTGCTCTGGAAATTGAAATCCAACTTAGGCACATTTATTGGGGTCAGGAGCTAGTTAGTAGAAAAGTCATTGGCCCTAGGTGAGAACCTAATACTATTAACTCTGCTAAATGAGCATAGTATTAAACTGCCTATGAATGGTTTTCTTTGAAATCCTTGGTTTGGCCGTGTAAACAACACTTCAGTTCTTCAACAAGGCAGTTCAGATTCAAAAGTCATGCCTTAGTTCTTACATGAGTAATATATTAGAAATAGACAGGATTTATATAGGGAGTTTGCAAATCCAGATGTCTGGAGAAAATCAGTTAACATGTAAGAAACATTGCAACTAAACTTCCTTTGATAATTTGTAAGATTCTGAGTTTGCCACAAAAATCAAAACTTTTGAAAAAATACTTAAAATTCTGGTATTTTGATATGTCTCCTTGAGTTTTTGAATTATTAATTGATGTGGGACATTTCTCATAACTCTTCGGAAGCCATACCAGGACATACTACAGGTTAAATAAATGTTTGCCTATCCATAGGGAAGCACTGCAAGAAAAAAATGAATTCTGTTGATTTGGAGCTATGCATTCCTATTTAGCATTCCCACTTCACTCTGAAAGGGAATAATGAATTCTCTAGATAGGTCATAGATCGAATATTTTAAGGTTTCTGACCCAGTTGTTATGCAAAGGCATCAGGGTTCTAGGTTTCCAAAACCAAATACCAATGTTGTTGAAGCAGTGGAAAACATTGTCCAAGACAGTATTTACCTTAGTGAGTTTCCTATAGAATCATAGTAATGAAAGAATTACTAAAAAGAATTAAGGAAGTCTTAGGTTTGCACAGGTAGACAGCTACCTATAATGGGAACCAGAGGGGGGAAAAAAGTTAACAAAACTGTACAGTGAGCTGATGGCCACCAAGAACTGAGGACTTTTCACAGGTTTTGATTTAATTCCAGAAGTTACATTCAACATTGACAACACAAAAATAAGAATAGGATCTTAATATGTCAGGGAAATAATTACTTGTATAACCAGTTTATTAACAAAAAGCTCAATTTTCTTAGTTCTGAAACAGGAACCATAGGCAGAAATTGAGTATTGTCTTGGGAAATAATGTTTTACAAGTTACAATCAGGATAGCTATCTATAGACAAAATTAATATATACCTGCTGTAATTTATTAGACTCTTTCCCTCCAGCTTAGAGGTTCAGGGCTCTGCAAATGTTATTTTCTCTGAAATCAGTTTTATTATTTAGGTATCATCACCACAGAATTCATACTCTAAATGTAGAGTAGGGTCACTTACCCACATGTAGCACAGCAGTAGGTGGAAGACTCAGGAATGAACCCAAATGTACACACACCAGTACAACTCAGTCAGAAGCACTAAGCCTTTACTCATGGCCAAGGGGATGCAACCAGCAGCATTATACATGGAGGTATTTCTTGATATGATGGTGTGCTCTGTGCTTTGCAGTGTGTGTAGTTTTCACCCCTTTACAAGCTAGAAATAAGTAGAACCCCAATTTTCACTCAAGACAACAACAAAAGTGACTTAAATCATCCCCAGGAGGGACAGGAGAAGCACTTAAGAATCAGTGTGTGCTTGAAAGGACCACTTGCACGATGTTATTTAAACCTTTTTGAGATTCCTGAATTGATAACATAATTGATTTTGAAGAAAAGAGTCCCAGTAATTTGAAGATTGGAAGAGAAAAAATTAGTACAATTTGTGAAAAGAAATTATGCCATAAAATTTGTTTTCAAGCTTATTATTCAGTGATTCCCTAATCAAATGGCTTTATTGCTGCAAATATTTAGCTGAGCAACCTTATCTTTATACCTAAATAACTGCATCCTTTTTAACTGCAAAGCTGGAGAAACAGGCTATACACACCATAACTGTAATTCCAGTGTTAAAAGCATGGCAGATCAACAAGCCAAAAGGGATGTTTGATTCATACCTTTTCTGTTTTACTTTTTTGTTTCCTTGGTCTGTGCACCTGTTCCCAGATAGTTTTTCTTCTTCATTCATGTAGAAATACATGACCAGGATACCCAGTAATGATTTAAAACAAGAAGGAAAAACAGTACTGAAATTATTGAGTTATCTTTCCACCAAAACACAATGCACTATTGTGGAGTATTATAAGAAAAACTCCGAGAGTCAGTAATTAAATACTTCTACAAACTTATGGACAAAATCAAATAGGCTGCAATGAGTATGTTGTTCTGCGCCTCTTACTCCAGGTCTTGGGTGTTAGAAGCAAGCGGATAAGTCACTCAATATTATTCATATCTTCATAGCAATGCTGATGCCAGCCCAGAAATAAATGAGACTTTATCAGAAAACACCAGAAAAAAAGTTTAAAATTGCCATGTTAAATATTAACCCACATAACTGATCTATAATAATGACTTCCACATGTCTGGTTTGTAGGCTAAGGAAGAAAATCTTGATTATTTCCCTTGACACTGATTGGATTATAAAGAGCCCAAAGTATAATAAATTTACCAAGAGAATCCCTTTTAATTAAGATGACCTTTCAATAACACAGACCTGTTACATTTCCAGCTGTTTGAATGCATGGTTTTTACAAACTTTTGAATGAGGCAAAATGTTGTGTCTAGGGAAATGGTTCAGTGAGAAATGTGCATGTATTAAAAGCATTGAATTGAAGATCCAGTTTGCTTCCCTAGAACCATGCAAAAGCATGGTCACTGATGGCATGGGCCTGCTATCCCAATGTGTCTGATGAAAGATGTGGCCTTTAGACCCCTCAAAGCTCACGGCTCAGTGAGCCAGGTATACAGAACTGCAAACAATTACAGGTTCCATGAATCAAACAACTGTGGAGGCAGTTATTCACAGAGGTGTTCTATGTGTACTCACATACATAAACAAGCAAAGACACAGATGCTTAGGTATCATACACACGAGATAAAATTGTTTAGTGGCCTTAAAATATCAGCAACAATAGTTTCTTAACATAAGCATTAAGGTCATTAACCAAGCCACTCTGAGCAGCAGGGAGGAGAAATTGTAAATGTGCTTTGCATTTCATACGGCCTTTATGCTGCACAGAGATTCGACCCTGTAAGAGACTCTATTTGTTGACTCTTGCATTGCCTCAAGCCCAGTGACTCCTTCAACCACAGCGTTCCACAGAATTAGTGATTAGATTAGATGAATTATAATGAAAACTATAACCACGTTGTTTGGAAGAAAATGGGGCATAACCTTTACATGTAAAAGAATAGAAAGTCTCTGAATTTAAAATAAATACATATCTATCTCTGGAAGTGACAAAGAATTCCGTAGATAAGTGTAACCCATTGCCATTGCTCTCATCAAGGTCTATAAAGTGATAATGGACAACATAAAAAGTGTTCTGCAGGAGGCTAGTGAGGCGGCTCCACAATTAGCAGTATTTGCTATTCATGGGGGACACAGATTTGGTTCCCAGTGTCAACATGGTGCCTCAAAACATCTTATCCTCTAACTCCAGTTCATGCAGATCAGGTACCTGCTGCCTTTGGGAGCTTCTATATGCACGTGGAGCTCATAAACTCACTCAGACACACTTAAATGCAAATAATAGTCGATCTTTTTTTAAAAGTAAATTGTAAATCTTAATGATAATTTCTAATAATACACAAGGCAGAATAATTAATGAGTATATATAAGATTTTTTATTTCATGTAGACCATTTAAAATATCCATTGCATTTTATTTTTCCTGAACAAATAATAACATAAGCTCTTATTTATGCAGAATGCAGAAATGACACAGCTTCTGGGACAGAATTGGCAATATTCATTTTACAACTGACTTTTATCTACAATTTAAGGGAAAAATTGTTAGTGGTGAGGACATATGTATAAACAATTAGTGAGATGTACCTAATTTCATCTAGTAGATTTTCTCTACTTAAATTACAACCCATTTCTCCATTATTGTATATTTGTACTATGTAGTACACCCTAAACACAATTTCTTTTAAAAATATTTCACAGTCAAAACTTATTATATATGTAGTAATAATTTTGCATAGTAAGTAGCAGTACAATTGAATGATTTAATATCGTTTTAAATGGAAGAAAAGGGAAGATGTCCAGGTTAAAATAAGAAATAACTGAATTTCTTTAAATTAATGACAGGTCACACAATTATATTTCAGAGCCTACAAAATATAATTTATGGCAAAAGACACCGTCAATAAGACAAAAAGACCACCAACAGATTGGGAAAGGATCTTTACCTATCCTAAATCAGATAGGGGACTAATATCCAACATATATAAAGAACTCAAGAAGGTGGACTTCAGAAAATCGAATAACTCCATTAAAAAATGGGGCTCAGAGCTGAACAAAGAATTCTCACCTGAGGAATACCGAATGGCAGAGAAGCACCTGAAAAAATGTTCAACATCCTTAATCATCAGGGAAATGCAAATCAAAACAACCCTGAGATTCCACCTCACACCAGTCAGAATGGCTAAGATCAAAAATTCAGGTGACAGCAGATGCTGGCGTGGATGTGGAGAAAGAGGAACACTCCTCCATTGTTGGTGGGATTGCAGGCTTGTACAACCACTCTGGAAATCAGTCTGGCGGTTCCTCAGAAAATTGGACATAGTACTACCGGAGGATCCAGCAATACCTCTCCTGGGCATATATCCAGAAGATGCCCCAACTGGTAAGAAGGACACATGCTCCACTATCTTCATAGCAGCCTTATTTATAATAGCCAGAAGCTGGAAAGAACCCAGATGCCCCTCAACAGAGGAATGAATACAGAAAATGTGGTACATCTACACAATGTAGTACTACTCAGCTATTAAAAAGAATGAATTTATGAAATTCCTAGCCAAATGGATGGACCTGGAGGGCATCATCCTGAGTGAGGTAACACATTCACAAAGGAACTCACACAATATGTACTCACTGATAAGTGGATATTAGCCCCAAACCTAGGATTCCCAAGATATAAGATCCAATTTGCTAAACACATGAAACTCAAGAAGAATGAAGAATGAAGTGTGGACACTATGCCCGTCCTTAGAATTGGGAACAAAACACCCATGGAAGGAGTTACAGAGACAAAATTTGGAGCTGAGATGAAAGGATGGACCATGTAGAGACTGCCATATCCAGGGATCCACCCCATAATCAGCATCCAAACGCTGACACCATTGCATACACTAGCAAGATTTTATTGAAAGGACCCAGATGTAGCTGTCTCTTGTGAGACTATGCCGGGGCCTAGCAAACACAGAAGTGGATGCTCACAGTCAGCTAATGGATGGATCACAGGTCTCCCAATGGAGGAGCTAGAGAAAGAACCCAAGGAGCTAAAGGGATCTGCAACCGTATAGGTGGAACAACATTATGAACTAACCAGTACCCCGGAGCTCTTGACTCTAGCTGCATATGTATCAAAAGATGGCCTAGTCGTCCATCACTGGAAAGAGAGGCCCATTGGACACGCAAATTTTATATGCCCCAGTACAGGGGAACGCCATGGCCAAAAAGGGGGAGTGGGTGGGTAGGGGAGTGGGGTGGGTGGGTATGGGGGCTTTTGGTATAGCATTGGAAATGTAAATGAGCTAAATACCTAATAAAAAATGGAAAAAAAATAATTTATGATGTGTGTAAAATATGTACAAATTATATTGCTAAACCATGAGTGGAATAAAAAAATATGCATTCTAGTAGCATAGTAAATCAGATTATGTAGCTGAGTAGAGCTATGAAAAATAGCCTTGATACGGATTATAGACTACAGAAATTGATACATTAATAAAAGGGCTTTTCAACTCAGATTTTGGTCTTTTAGCTGTAACAGTGTGTTTTAAGTAGGTGGCGACATAAAAATGACTTTTCCACTTTTGATAATAATAGAAAAATAGGAATTAAGGAAATGTTTGAGAAAAATAACACGGTTACAAGTACAGGTACAGTTCCATGTAAATCACCCACGGAAGCTTTTGAGTACAAAGTACTTCATTTGGTCATTTGGGTAGTCAAGAAACTCATGGTGTGTGTGTGTGTGTGTGTGTGTGTGTGTGTGTGTGCGCGAGAGAGAGAGAGAGAGAGAGCACGCGTTTGTGTGAATGTTTGAGTGTGTGCATTTGTGAGCGTGTATTTTTATGTGCATGCATGTGTCTCTGTGAGTCTGTGTGCATGTGTGTATGTCTTTCTGTGCATGTCCATGTGTGTGTGCATGCATATGTGTATGTGTGTGTCCGTGTGTGCACGTGTGCATATACATGTGTGCATGCTTGCCTGTGTGTATGAACATGCACATTTTTATTCGGAATAATCTCCGTGCTGGTCCATGTCTTCTACCTTGTTTAGAGACTCACACTGGCCCTGGAGCATCCAGAGATTATCCTGTCTCTTTTTCTCATCTTTCTTTAAGACCACTACAATTACAGCTGGTCACTGTATTGCCTGCTTTGTGCGGTCTTTGGGGATTTAAATTTAGCTCCTCATACGCAGCAAGTAATTTCTCCACTGATCCTTTTCACCCAACCAGGAAGCAGGTAATTCATTCAAAGAATTGATGTTGATAGCATGGATCCAAACTTACTCTCTAAAACTGTAAATGACAGAGGCCTTGAGAATTGTGCACAGGAATAGAACTAGAAGTTAGTGACAGGGATAATCCAAGATATGTATCAGTCAGGAATGAAGACATATCCTGTAAATTATTCTAAATGAGAGTAATGCACAGCTGTCCTTATAGGCTCTGGGGTAAGTATGGTGTTTGAGTGAGCAGTATTTTAGTCACATTTTATATTGGAGCCTGAATTAATGTTTTATTGAAAAAAAAAAACACCTTCTTTAAGGCTAAGATTTTGTGACTATAAACATAGTAGAAGATTTGGAGAGCAAATTTAGAATGCTGTAAATATTAAATGAGATAATTCTCCACTTAGAGTTCTTAACAGCCCTATATTGAGTTGTTTCTAAGACTAAATGCATACACTGTTTTTCTTTCCTTTTCCTCTTTTTTTTTTTACTTTCATGCTTTAGAATTAAGTTGAATGTAATTAAATGAACTCAAATATTAACATGAGCATGAATTTAAAAAGTCTTTTTATTTTAATACCTAAATCTGAACATATTTATTTCATGTTGCAGTTGAGAAAAACAACTCATTTTGAGCAAGTTATCAAGTAAAAATTTTCCTTTAATGTTTAAAGGAAGTGCCATAATAGGAAATCTACAAGGTTTTGATATAATAATAATATAGAATAATATAGAAGTCAAAATTTATACATTAAAATATATGTTTTCTAGAATCAGAGATAAACTAGATTATATTTAGCAATAATACATGATTAGAAACCTAATCTATTGTTATTTTCTTTTATGTATGCTACTTACTTAATCCACTGAGCAGAAACTATAAGGCAATGTGCCATCATTTTGTACGAAAAGTAACTGATTCAGGGACAACTTGAATTTGATAGACGGAATGACTGACTAACGGTTGTGGTAATGGCCATTTTACTATGGCTTGGAGCACATTGGGAAATCCTTCTACCTTTGAACTCTATCTGTACCTTCTCACCATTTATACTAAAAATGGAAATGAGTTGCCCAGGGTGGCCATGAGCTCACTCTATATCTCTGGCCATTTCAACACTGTGGTCCTCCTGTAGCCTAGGAAGTACCTGCAATTACAGAGCTGACAACTCACCCAATTTGTTACGAGGTTTTTTTTTTTTTAACTGCCAGAACAGGACCAACATAATCCAAGCTAGAAGTCACAAAAGTTGTTTCCTTAACGTTATACTGTATATCTAAACGTGGAAATGGATATCTGCTCCGTGGGTTAATAAATGCTATTCAGCATTACTGCTCTTAAATAATGATGCATTCGTGAAGAAACTGTAGATACATTTTAATATTCTTCAAACAGACTAAACTATGGGTGAAATGGAATATTCTTTAAGTAGGGTGAAGAAAATTCAAAGCCTGCATGAGAAACAACAAGATTTGAGGGTACAGTCTCCTGGTGACAAAACTGAGAAAAACTGCTTATCAGCTGTGGTAATATGTGTGGCTAAGCCTCATAATCTGAGTTCAGTCCTTCAGAGATGACAGACTACAAGTTGTATTCTGAATGTAACATTTGTTTTATGCCATTTGATGACTATGGAGCATGCATAATCTACCACACACACACACAAACACCCCCCCAACACACACACATGCACACACAAATACATGGAAATGTAAAAAATGAATATATTTCATCTTTATAGTATTACAAGAAATTATATGTTTGTTTTGAAAATAATTTTATTATGGACTTTTTTTTCAGAATTTGAATGCCAAATGAAGAAAAGTCAGCAGACTCCACCCTTTAAGTTTACAAATCAGGACTAGTTCAGTACTTTTGAATTAATTGTTACAGAAGTGAATCTTACAAAGCCAATGCAAATACAGTTCATTTTGTATAATTCTGGTGTCTAATATCGATGATTAGTTTATGAACACTACTTGATGCTCTCAAATTCTCTGTAGATAAATATGATTTAGAAAAATTTCAAGGCCCTCAGAAAATGTATAATCCTTCCTCAACCAAATAAATTTGACGTGCAAGGGATGTGGGTGATATTTGGTGGAACAATCTGACTGATAGTTTTTGTGTTAGTTGAGACATGTTTTCCCAATCTCAATGAAGAAGTTGTATACACTGGGAACCATTTATTTGATTTACTACTACAAAACCACCCTCATCATAAATAATTAAATAACATAGAAGAAGAAAAACTAACTTTTGGGTGGGGCTGGAGATCTAGGTCAATGATTAAGAGCACTGCTGCTCTTCTGTAGGATCCACGCAGGTTTGATTCCCAAAACTGGCGTGCTGCCTTAAATTCCAATTCAATTCAAATTCTAGGGAATCTGACATCCTCTTCTGGCCTCCTTAAGGCACTGCACACAAGCACTTGGTACAGAAACATTCAGAGAGACATATAAAGTAAAACAGCACACACACACACAAACACACACACACACAAACACACTAACACAAACACACACAAGCACACACACAAACACACACAGACACATCTAACTCTTTTAATATATTTGTATTCTTGCATACACTTATGAGAAATCAAAATATTCCTAAATGTCTATATTAATTTGAAGATAACTCCGTAAATTTTATTTAAATTCTTAGAATTAAAATCTATATGGATACATTGGTGGATACTACAATAGATGAGATGAAAGAACAAAAGTGTTTGAGGTAGCTTCTTCTTTGCCACTTTTAAAAAATTTATCTTTTTTAATGACTTGTACCTAATGCATAAAATTTTAAGTGGTCCTTCATAACAGCTCTCAAATCTTTGCTTGATCAAATAAATGAGGTTAATTATGTAATACCTACTGTGGTTAACTAGTTTCCAGAAATAGTGTTGTTCTTAGAGTAGGTAAACTCATTTGATGCTAACAATCACTATTTGGAGTTTTGCTCCACATTCCGTGAAATAACTTGACATGTCCAAACATTTTCGTTGAATTATTTTATACATCTCTTTCTTATCACTTTTCTCTCACAAAGATATTAAACTTGTTAAGTTTTGGCAGTGAAAAAAAAAAAAAAAAAACATGGCCAGAAGAGTAAATATTTGTCTCAGTAACAAGTGCATAGTTGCAATACACAGTCATTGTTCACTGTATCTTTAAAAATACACTTTTTCAGTTCCTATACTTGGGATAGTTTCCCTCTCTTGAGTAATTTTAAGTTTGTTTTCTGGTGGCACGGATGCACATTTCCTTAGGCAACCCACGAGAAAGCCATTAGAAGAGGGTAGTGGTTTTCTCCAAAACTTCCTTTACATCCCCGAACCAGGAGAAGAAGCGACGGCAAGGAAACGTGAAGAACAGTCTTCATCATCTTGAACGATGTGATGTAGGAAAAGAATCAAAGAAAACAGTAGAGAAATTTTTTCAGAAATTTGTGGACTGTGGATGTGGCTTGGATGGTAGAGAGCTCACCTAATAAAGTCTTGGATTCCATGCCCAGCACTGCAGAACCCAGGCATGATAGCCCATGTTTCTAATCCCAGAACTCGGGAAGGGAGGGCAAGATGACAAAACTTCAAGATTATCCTTGATTTCATAGTGAGCTTAAGGCCAGTCTGGATACACAAGGCAATGTTTAATACGCATCTGTATGTTATGTATAAATTATCATACATAATAAATGTAATAAAATATAATGCCTAACACACATATATCCAGTACTACAAGGGATCATGATATCATGTAGAACAACATGGAAAGACTTGAACACAGGATTCTTACAGAAATGACAACTGTGAAAAGTGCAAAGAGGCTTCAGAAGACCTTGACCAACACACTTCAATTAAGTACTTCTTTTTCCAATGACAGTTTCATTGAACAATTAATCTCGAACCATTATTTGAGTAGGAGCACCTGGGAAGAAAGCATGATTTTGTGTTCCTTTCAGTAGCTCATTTTCTTTCCAAGTAATGATAATAAACAATAAAAACATTGACTCTTCCTACTGACAATATTTCAGATTTTCTAAAATGAGGAGAACTATCCAATTATCTGTGCTAGGAGTTGGATCAGAGTCTGAGAACACATACTGCTCTTTCTCATAGGACATGTGCATCCTTTTCAGCTCCTATGTTAAATGCCTTATAACTGTCTTCAGCTTCAGTTCCAGAGGATATGGCAAGCTCCTCTGGGTTCTAGGAGCGCAGTGACTCATGAACACATAAGCTACATGCAGACACGTGACTGAAAGTAAAATGATGAGTTTTAAACAAATGATATGATCCACATGGAATGCGTCTGTAGTTATCTGGAGTATAGTATGGGCTCACTGGGCAAATGCAATCTAGTTATGCGATTATTACTGTTTGCTGAATAAACATCATGATGAAGGTCTGTGTCAAGAGAGCTTCCCCGATGTTAAGAGAGTTTCAGAAGAAAACCACATAGCATGTAGGAATAGAAAATATGAATTTAGTAAGGTGGGTAGATAAAGTTGGAGGAAAAAGTTCAGCCAGAGTTTATAGCCTGCACTCTTCTTTTATTCTAAGAAAAGTCACTGAGGGAGGGTGATGAAACATTTCTCAACTGAGCAGAGGATGGCCTAGTAGGCCACCAATTGGAGGAGAGGCCATTGGTCTTGTGAAGATTATATCTCCAGTACAGGCGAATGTCAGGGCCAGGGAGTGGGAGTGGGTGGGTTGGGGAGCAGGGCAGGGGGGAGGGTATAGGGACTTTTGGGATAGCATTTGAAATGTAAATGAAGATAATATTTAATAAAAAAGACTTTATCAAAGATTGGCTAGATTTCCATACACATATTTTAGGATGCATCAAGTGGTCTCCTCTAAATTAAATATGCTTATCAATGAATCAAAAAAATTGGCCATCACTGTTGAGAATCTGACCTTATAAACTAAAAAGAAGATAATAAGTGACAAAGATTGAGCAAAGCTGGAAGGATGGCACTGAGTGAGGAGCCCATTTTAGCTACACCTTGAGAGTTTTGTTGAAAAGGCAAATTCAGCAAGGATAGATGTGAGATGTAAGAGTCACATGTCTTAGCAGGAAATACAGCAAGCTCAAATGCCCTGGGCACTGAGTGATTGTGGTTACTAAGTATGACTCAAAGAGAATCAGTGACACACAAGCAGAATGATAATGTATCATAGTTTATAGCAGAGTGGAAAACTCATAGGAACTTATCTAACCAGGTATTGTAATCTGTCCATTCATTTGTTTTACCATAGTGATACAAACTCAGTACATATAACAAAATCATTCTAGGCAGCAACTACCAGCTTTATAAAATGCTCCATTTGATCTTAATTACACTTAGCATAACAAAATTCCGACTGTTTGAAAGATAGTTGTTAATAACTACAGTCATTTTTTCTTTAAACTAATATGTAGTATCTCCTACTGTCATGTCATTAAGTAATAAGCTGTAACCTTTAAGCACATTGATCAACTATGAGACAGACATGTCATCTGGGTGACAACCAAGGAAGCCATTGATCTTTAAGTCACCAGGAGACCATTTCTTCAACAGATGCACCCTTTACACTTCTGCAGAAAAGTTGTATTTTCTGAAGTTAGGGGCCTCACCATGATTACTTGATCACATACTCATAACACTACTTGCTCTGTCTCTGGCAACAGTGACCATTTTCTTTGCTGAACATTAGCAGCAGATGACACCAAAGATAAATGGTGAGGCTGTCCCACACCTAGATGGGTAATATTTCCTATTTTACCCAAAATAAACAGACATCCTAACTGTTAAAATATAAAATGATAAACAGAGATCTTAGAATTGAACGAATATTTTACTACCAATTTTAGCCAACATAATAAACATTAAAATCTTATTGGTTGAACTCACAGTCCGCTAGACAGTTTTGTGTACTAACTTGCATCTGCTTGGAGCTTTTTATGTACTGAAAAATATCATAAAATATTATCTTCAAAATTTTCACCTTTTGAACCTTACTAAAATGAGATTTAAGATTCAGTGATCATATCCCCCTCTCTCTAATATATCTGACTCCCTCCCTTCTTCCTCTCTCATTTTACATTTCTTTCACATTAACACATACAAAAAGATGGCCATGTGTACATTGGTGGCTGGCAAAAAATATTCAGTAGATAACTTTTTTATCCTAACTGTTCCAGTAGCCTATATGCTTACTCTACTGTTGGGGTCTTTAACACTTTTATAAAGTGAAATTAACTATGGTGTTTGAATACTTTCTTGTTAGGTCAATATCTATTCAATGAGAACAGACAATTACAATCTTTTTCTCAGATTTCTTATTTTAAAATCTATCCATCTATCTGTCTGCCTATCTATCTATCTATCTATCTATCTATCTATCTATCTATCTATCATCTATCATCTATCTCTGTGATTTAGTGTGCCTGCACATGTGTCAGTGGGTGCATGTGCACACATAAGTGGTGTGGAATGTTGATTCTTTTTAAAAATATTTATTTAATGTATAAGTGCTGTGCTGTATATACATTCCCATGCAGGAGGAGGGCACCAGATCTCCTAATAGATGGTTGTAAAACACCATGTGGTTGCTGATAATTGAACTTGGGACCTCTGGAAGAGAAGCTAGTGCTTTTAACTGTTGAGCCACCCCTTCAGCCCCTTAATGCATATTCTTATATTCTGAGTAGATGCCCAATCATAGAACTATAATGTCTAAGATAAAATTCTTGTAGATGATCTTCATTAGATAAGTAAGATCCCAGTCTTAATTACTTTAATGTGTTATTTATTTTATGTTGATCAGTTAATACATGTGTTGCATCAGAAAAACTAAATAAAGATAATTTTCTAAAATTAATAAAAAAAAGATTGCTTGTTCATGTTTTTCAAAATGGATGCTGAGGTCATCCTGGCTCATACAAATCTTACTATGGGCATTGTCCTGTAAATTCATGGATTTCTTTCATTATCTTTCTTCTCCTCCCACTACAGCAGTTATATGTTCACCCATGCAATTGCAAATACAGTTTCCAAACAGCCTGAGTAACAGAATGAGGTTAAGATTCCTGCTTTGTTTGTAGCTGACAGTAGTTGTCTGCATTCAGCAGGAAGGCATTACTTGTGCTGAGTCTTAGACCAAGAAATGAGAGGCTACTATAAATCTGTCTCATCAGTGACAGAGTTTGCAACTCTGAGCCCTGAAATAGGTTTAGTTCTCCTGTATACTGACACTTTTTATAACTTTGTGACTTAATATCAACAGTGTTTCTCCTCTTTGTTATTTTGTTTTTGTTTTGTTTTGTTTTGTTTTGTTTTGTTTTGTTTTGTTTTGTTTTTCTGGGCAGAGTTTCTCTGTGGAGCCTTGTATGTAGACCAGACTGACCTCAAACTCAGAGATATGCTTCTCTCTCTGTCTCTGTCTCTCTCTGTCTGTCTCTGTCTCTGTCTCTGCCTCTGTCTCTGTCTCTCTGTCTCTGTCTCTGTCTCTCTCTCTCTCTCTCTCTCTCTCTCTCTCTCTCTCTCTGGATTGAAGTGATTAAAGGCATCACAGCATCACAAAGGAGATTCAGGGGGTGGACTTTAGCCTTAAGAAAGAACTTTCCAAAGCATCCTGTCCCATGTGCTTTTCTTCATTCATTGTGCTTCCTTAGCACATGCGATTTTCTTTTTCTTTTTTTTTTTCTTAAGCAATACTCAGGGATCTCACCACGTATTGGGTGGAAGATGCTTTCTCTCTCTATCAGTATACATAAGCAGTCTAGATAATAGGTCAGGTTTGAAAAGCCAAACATAAACACTATTGAGAAATATCTTTGCAAATATACCTGAGACTTCACTGTTTAATAAAATCATTGTCAGATACAAAACTGACGAACTGAATCACGATTATGACAAAAAGAAGGTAATGAAGGCACTAACTGATAAAAAGTAGATTTTAGGTGTGTCAGTGGAACAGGAGTAATAGGAAGGGTTACTTTATTATAAATACATTACACATGAAAATGTGCAAAGCAAACACTCTTGCTTTTTTAAAGATAGGCTCATATATGCTTCAAATTGGCCTTGGACTCTGTATGCAGCCAAGGATTTGGTCCTTTGGTCATCCTCCATTTCCTTCATTGATTTAGAAACTATAGGCTTGTGCTAGCTATCAGATGGTTTATATAGTGTTAGGGATTAAACCCAAGGATATGTGCTTGGTAATAACAGAACTACATCCCTACCAATACGTTCTGATATTAAAATTATTATATGTTGGAGTTGGATTGATGGCTAATCAGTTAAGTTCATTTGATGCTCTTACAGAGAACCTGCTTTTGGCTACCCGCACCTACTCAGAGGTTGATGACTACCTGCAACTACAGTTTTAGGCAATCCAGGGCCACCTCACTGCCTTCCTGCTTTCAGACCCGCACATGATGGATGAACTTAAGTATAGGTTTACACTATAACATAATAAGTAAAAAATTAAAAATGTATGAATATTTGTGCAAGAAGATTTATATCTAACATCAGGTTGCTAGTGCTAACATAAAACTCTTAATGTTTTCCATTAATAAATGTTCTCAAAGTGCAAACTTGTTCCCAGAAAATTAGTAGGAATAACTATACATACAATGATATCCTAGAGAAACCCTTTGTATAACATTGCCAGTGAAAATACTAAAGGTATACAGAAACCCAATCTATACCTAACTGAATAAAAACATATGGGAAGACCTTGAATTGAGGAAAAACAACAATATCAACTAACTGGACCTTTCAGAACTCCCAGGGATCAAACCACCGAGAAAAGAGTATACACGGATGGGTCCATGGCTCCCACTACATATTTAGCAGAGAACTGATTGCCTTATCTGGCATCAATGGGAAGGGAGGTGCTTGGTCCTGTGGAGGTAGAGGCATGTTGCTGCAGTGAAGGGGGTGGGGAGATGCTAAAAAAAAAAACATTGAGGTAGGAGTAGGTGGGTGGGTCAGGGAGCACTGTTTTAGAGGCAAAGGAGAGGGAGGGTGGGATGGGGGTGTTGCAGAGAGGAGACCAGGAAAAGGGACAACATTTGAAATGTAAATAAATAAAATAACCAATAAAAAACCAAAAAAGACATTTCCTATCAACTTCTTTAAAACACACCCATTTACATCTTGTGTCCTTTTTTTCATCCTCCTATTATTTTATAAAGCCCCTAGGATGCAAACAATCTTTCAGATATTTACCCTATATCAGCAAGTCTGTGTGCCTTATTACTGCAAGGCTTCTGACATTGTAACCAGGCAACATGAATACAGCTGCACTATTCTGGGTCATGTGTTTGTTCCTCATGTGTTGTTGACAGTTCTGTGAGTACTACACATTTAACTTCATTTTCTCACAAGCCCTCTGGCCTTTATTATACACTTTTGAATATTTCAGTGATCTTGGGAGCACATACGTAAGGCTGCAGAAGACTTTGAATGTAGTTTGAGGAGGTCCTACTGTTGTTGGATTACCTTGCTGTTTTCAAACAAAGGTTTTCATAATGACTGAATGTAAGAATCATAGCGTTGCCTTTGTACAACTTATTTCTTAGCCACTTCCCTTTCCATATAGACGCAGAGATGTAATTGTTTATTTAAATAG
The DNA here is from genome assembly GCF_000001635.26 of Mus musculus. NCBI lineage: Eukaryota > Metazoa > Chordata > Mammalia > Rodentia > Muridae > Mus > Mus musculus. Next base: position 80,105,719 of record NC_000072.6, on the reverse strand, counting down.
CAGATTAGATGTAGGAGCCATAGGGGAAATCAAGAGAAAGGTGCACAGAGAGAAAACAAATTATGAAAATGTTCCTTTTCCTTAATCATTCTATAATTAATTTCTTATGCACACTCAAGGGACTATAAAGTAGGCCATGTGCCAGGCCACACAGAAGGTAGCATTAGCACTTTTGTCACTGTCAGGACAGCTTTGCATAAAAATCATCTGTGGTGCAGAGGATGGCTGTACAAGTTCTGACCTCCTGCTGAGCCCCTGCGCTGACTGCAGTCTCTGATAGATGATTGGCAAGGCTGCCTATATTGAGTTCTGATAGAGGTCAGCCTTTTACAGAAGTGATGAAATTATGACTCGTAATAGACAAGAGTACCTCCCTAGACTCATCTTCAAATTATCCCTTTGCCTACAAAAATGACAACTAAAATTCTAGCAGAAAATAAGTTGAAGGTTCATATCACTATCATTCTATTCATGTCACCAAAAAGAATCAAAATATGTTTCATGTATTCATACTCATCTGTTCATCCTGAATTGTAATTTACCATTATCAGGAGTGCTGAAAGAAGAAACTGAGGGGACCATTGTAATGAGTTCTTAATTTCACCACTGGTTCTTCAATAGCATTTGCTTCCCTAGAGAAGATGGATGTTTACATATATGCACATACATACACATATGTGATATATATGTGGGGGGGGTGTATGTATATGGGTGTGTGTGGGGGTGTGTGTGTGCGTGCATGTACCTGCATATTTATGGGTGTGTGCAAATGTGAAGAGACCAGTTGGAACTGTTATTCCTAATCACACCCAGTTTGTATTACTAATAGAAAATTACACAGCTTGGCATCGATAGCATCACAGCTGTGAAGAGTAGACACCTTCCCATCTTTTCAGTACCAGGTCTTGCACTTTCCTTTGTCTCACAAACAAGGACAGAAAGCAATATTTGTTAATTATATTGTTAGTTAGTTTGCTTGTTTGGGTGGGTGTTTGTTTGTTTGCTTTTCCTGACATAAATTTGGAGACATCACCTCAAAATTCTCTCTTCCTAATTCACTGTCAATAAATTGAATTTAACTGACCACAGTCAGTTTTCCCTTGCATTCGGCAGTAAACTCTTGACTGGTATGCTATTTTAAATACTTAAGTAGTACCCACTCTTCAACAGTGATGTGTCTCAGGTCATGAACTCAAGAACCAGAAATGACTTTTTGGTGTTGTATCCTAGCAGTTGCGTCAGCATACTATATCTTGAGCAGGGCATGCATATTTGTTCAGAAATAGTTGCAAATTTATATTTCAGGAATAACTATTACGTAAAATTTAGTTGTAAAATGAATCACTGATATAATGAAAGACTATAATATTTTTTTATTTGAGATACTGTCTTATGCAACCCAGTCTGGCTTCAAACTCACTGTATGGCTGAAGTTGGTCTTGAAATCCTGATGCTCCTGTCTTACCCTTCTAAGGACTGAACTTACAGCTGTGTGCCAGCAGGCCTAGCTGTTTTCAAACCTTTGATGGTGTATTTTGATGCCCAAAGATGGCATTTCCCAGCAAGTGGCATTGAACTTGGACATTAGTTTTAACAGCTTAAGAGGAGAACAACTCTATTAAGTTTCTGATTCTATTTTTAGCTAAAGGCTTTACTAATAAAATTCTATAAGGAAGGTCAATAAAATATCTATACTTCACCTGACCTTCTATAATTAACACTCACTTTGAACTAGAATTTCAGAAGCTGGGACGCATAAAACAAATCTGTTTGTGCAATCAGAAATCAAATTTATAAGGAGTATATACTCACTGTTCTTGCTTCATTTTCAGAATGTAGACTTTAAATAACACACAGGATTGTGATGCCTAATCTTCCAAAAGAAAATATATCTAGTCACAAAACCAAGGCTTGCTATTTTTACTTCTAAGGTTCAATGCAAAATTACTAGCTAACTCACATATCATGTTATAGCTAGACAGTTATAGTATTTGAGGGTTTATTCCTAGCATCTCAAACTGTTCTATAAATTCCTAAAGATTAATTCCTAACATGTCACTTTCCCTATTCCAGTTACTTCCCTACTAGAAAAGACTTATTAATCTTCATTGTCTGCATTTTAACTTTAAATGGATTTAGTATACAGCATCTTTGCAATATCACTAAATACAACTCTAAGTTATTTCCCATGCCGAGAACTTTTGCAGGATGCAAAGCCACACGCATGCTGCTTCACGAGGCTCCTCTGGGGTAGGTCACACTAACGTTTATAAATGTTCATTTTCCAGCCTGGGCCAGTATGTCTTTCAAGGCCTCATCTGATATCTAGATCCATCTCAAGACATCCTTGAGGGCTCTATCACCACAGCTGATCATGAATTTTGAGTTCTTTGTCTTTGTCTTTGTTAGACAGCATCTACCTTCTCTGAATAGAAGGACAAACAATGCATGCTTTTGAATTTCCCACATTGTTCAGTGTCTAAAGAGGCTATCAAATGATGTATAGATAAGATATGAGCAGCCATGCTCTTCACCCAAATGATCTTGAAAATGACATGCAGAGGCTCAGTGAACCAGATTACAGTTAGAGTGGGAGATAAAACCTGCTGAGTACTCCTGTTGGGCCTTGCTTGGAGAACAGTATATGTTTTCCCTCATTCTTCATTTGTCTATTAAAGATTTATTCACTTTATTTATGTCTATGTACATGGGCCTATTTACATATGTGTGGATTTTCATGTGGATACCCTACAGGCTGCAGGCAGGTATCAGATCCCATGGAGTTTGAGTTACAGGTGGTTTCAAGGAAGACTAGGAAGAAAAAGTATTGGTCAAAAGCAAATGTTGTCTTCAAAGTTGCCCCAACTACTCACTTCTACTATGATGACTCCATGTCACAGAGTTGTCACAAGCTCCCAAAGCAAGCAATGTTCACGCAGCACATATTTAAACTCAGCCTTTCGTCCAAACAGTCTTAAATAGAAAATGAATTAATGGTAGGAAAAGTGATGGATTTCTCACCTAACATTTATAACCCAGGATTACCATGTCAAGGGTCACTGAAAGAGATGAAACTTCCATTTTCAGCATCTATATCTTTATTTTGTGTTTTTTTACCATGAAGAACTGCTTACTGTTGCTTCATTAAAATGTATTGGTAATTTATATGTAAACTTATATACTTAATTGTGTACATATATTCCGTGAATAGTTGAGAACGCAGACAGTTTGTATAGAAATTGTAATCTAAAGCCATTACAATGTTATTTAGAGCTTAATACTACCTTAATAATTATAAGATATCTTATTTATTAACTACTATAGATTTAATTATTATATTATATATAATTACTAACTATTATAGATAATTATATAGATATACTGCAGTATATAGTTTTATCAACTTCTCATATTTTATTTTTAAAAACGTTAATTTTATTTTAAAATATTTATTATTGAGTGTATGTGTGTGTTCACACATGTGCACGTGCGTACACATATATCTATGTTATATGTGTGCAGGTGCCTTCAGAGGCAAGAGGGAGTCAATCTCCTGGATTTGAAATTTCAATAGATTGTTAGCCAGCCAGCGTGGATGATGGAATCAAAATAGGGTCTTAGAAGAATAGCAAACTCTCTAAATCCCTGAGATAGCTCTCTATCCACCACAACGCAAATCC